>NC_056730.1:798388844-798418844 GCF_019279795.1 Protopterus annectens
CTCATTTCAAACAACTGCATATACAGTCACACTAAGAAGAAAGTACTATTGGTAACAAAAGGTAAATTAAAGACATTTATACAATGTGATGAGTGTCATAAAATAAATTTAAGCATTAGAAGCTCTACTACCCTTGATTACCCATGTGTTCATTAAAAAATGCACTATGAAAATTTATGAATGTTATTGTTTTAACATGGTTAACTCTCACTGGGGAGCAGGTCTTAGACACACTCCCTAACGCCAAGAATACAGCTAGGCTGGTTTACGAGAGTGGTGACCATCAAAACTGGATTGAATTGTATTGTGTAAGATGGTGGTATACTGCAGTGAAGTTATTTACTTTTCTTCCCTAATGTGTAACGATGTAGTTGGTAGATATAAGTAAGGGATTATTAGAGAGGGCATGCCCACCTACCATAAAATAATTTTTGGATTTTTTTAAGTATTTTTGAGATACACCTCTCAATATTAAAAAAAAAATCAATGAAGTGTAACCCTTTCCAGGATGATTTGTCTGAATGCAAGCAAACTCAAAATAAAACAGCATACTTCATCCCAAGATGGTCTCATACTAGCCAGCCAAAATCATATTATCATATAAAGATCCTTTCTAACTTTACATTCCTTAATGAGAGGTTCTGCTTTGGCCTTCCTGTATTTCCCAACTGCATCAATCAAATTATTCCTTCAGACCCCATTAATCTAGGGTCATCCTGCTTTTATCTGTCATTTCAGAAATTTTGCTGCCCACTCTTTTGTTTTTTTTTAATGAAATCCTCCTCATATGTCTCTGTTAACAGCTGAGCCCTACACTTTCTTTATCCATGTCACTGAAATGCCCAGCATCCAAGCAACAGTTCACTAATCTGACTTGAGTGAATTTTTCTTAGAGTCACGTTACCTCCACCCTGTGTCCTAAGCAGACATGATTTCCCTGTATTGTTGTTCTCTCAAAGACCTCACTTCGTGATTTGAATCTGCAAAAAAAATAAATAAATAAACTGTCTAGACCTTTAGTTTCAATCACTTGGAACATAAGATGCCACTTAACTTGTGTCAAAGGCTTTTTTCTTATCAAATATATCCCCAAAGCCTTCTATAGAAAACATTTATCAGAGTGCAGGAAAGCAGAATTCACCCAATCACTGAGCCTTTAATTCACGAGGAATGATGTAGATTCCATTCCAGGGAAGGAATAGTCTGACAGTTCTTTGTGATTGCATAGATGTTGAAGGGATTATGCGAGTTCACCAAGTCTGGTAAATAAAAAAAGTACATAATGCAAAATTACAAAAATGCTGTTTGGTTTGGAGGGCCTGGAGTACACAGCAGACATAAACAACTGGTTGTGAATTCAGTCCAAACAATATGGAGTGATATGTGATATTACCATGTCATACTATTTGCTGGCAAGAGTAAGCAGTGGAAGTGTAGATGAAGGATAGATCATCATCGTCATCATCAACCCCCTTTTTCCTATTTTCTAGAAGGGGGTCAGGAGTTGTGTCAACTGTCATGATCTCTCATGATTCAATGCCACTCTCCTACCTTCTTCAACACTTTTGCCTAACTGCTGTATATCTTCTGTCACACAATCTATCCACCTCTGTGACAGGCACCATTGTTACCTCTTGCCTTCTTCCTGCTTGTCCTAAATCTTCTTCACTAGATTGTCGTCTGCCTTTCTACACAAATGCCACAACCACAATAATCTGTTCTCTTTGACCTTCTCTGCAATTGGAACTAATTTTGCTTCTACTCTGATATCATCATTTGTTCGTCTGCTTCAGAGTGTACATACCACCCATCTCAGGAACTTCATCTCCATCACCTCTAGCTTCCTCGCTGTTCTGCCTTTACTGCCCATGTTTCTGTACCATACAGTAGTACTGGTTCCACCACTTACTACTCCGCTTCTTTGGCATTCTTCTGTCATACACAGCCCCTGACACTCTGTGCTGGTTCTGCAGCCACTCTCATCCTAGATTTGACCTCCTCCTTATGACTTCCCTTCTCCACAACCACCCTTCTGAGATACTTGAAGCTGTTAACCTTTTTCCACTATTTACCTTCTATTTGCTGCCACTACAATGAACTTATCTGTACTCAGTTTCATTCCATCTGCCTTCAGTTTTGAATTCCATTCCCCTGACATTTGCAGAACTTCTTGATCACAGTCTGAATGTAATGCCATATAATCTGCATAAAGCAACTTTGTTGAGCTGCCCCCACCCCCCGAGCTGTCTGCTAATGTAGTCAATCACTAGTATGAACAGTAGTGGGCTCAGAGTAGTGAAGTGGCTCAGAGATTAACCCTGATGCACTCCCACTCCCTTTGAGAACCCCTCTGGGAGACCAAACACTGTTCATATTCAAGTCATTGGCATACCTGTCAACTGTCCAGATTTTTGCAGAATGCTCATATTTTTGTCCATATTTTTATGTTCCTCATAAAATTTGTGGTTTTCTGGAAAATCTCTGAGATTATCTGAGGATTGAAGTCACCAAATAATGACATACACTTGTATTTCAGATGTCAAATCCTTCAGAAAATGTATGTTAGCACAATCCCTGTTACTCTAGCAGCTTTCTAAGTTTATGAGCAATATTTAAAATCTTTGCATTTTTAGGTTTTTGTCCCCCCATTTTGTCAAGCATTTTCCAGATTTTGTGCTCTAACAGGTTGAGTGGATGGTCATTGGGTCCTTGTATATAGCCTTCACTAATTCTACCAATATTTCTGGGATTTCAAACCACCACAGGACTGCCCAAATCAGTTTTCTTGGGACCTTGTCATATGCTTTCTCCAAGTCTAAGAATGCCCAGTTGGACTCTTTCACCATCTCTAGCTGCTTCACAACTATCTGTCTCACTGCAAAAATCAGCCTGGTTATGCTACATCCTGATCTAAATCCAAACTGCTCATCTCCCATCTTACTTTCTACTACTTTGCTCACTCATGTATCAATCACTCTCTTAAGAACTTTCATGCAGTGTGACAGATGTTTGGTACCTCTGCACTGCCCACAGATGTGGATGTCCATTTTGTTCTTGTACACTGTCATGAGTAATTTTATTGTCCAGTCATCTGGTATACTTCTTAATCTCCATACTGCTATGAGCACCATCAGGAGCCATTTCTCCCCTATTTTACCCAACATTTAAATCATATCTGTTGAGATTTCATGTGAGCCTGCTGCTTTCCCTTCCTTGACTTTATTTTCCTTAGTGCTGCTCTTTCTTCTTCTGGGGTGGGTTCCTCTTCTTTCATTTGGAGGCTGTGTCTGAGGAAGTACAACGTCAGTGAGGTTTTCTTCATTGAGAAGCTACTAAAAGTACTCCTTCCATCTGCCTTTGATGAACTGTGGACTGGGCAGCAGGTTGTTGCTGGCATCCCTTACAAAAGGTGTCTGACTATATTCTTTATCTTTCTGTCTTTGCCTTGCAACCTAATAAAGTTTGTTTGTGCCAGCTACCAAGTCATTTTTGCAGAAGCTTGCAGAGTGACTCTAAGGCATTGTTGTTCCGTATTGCAACTCTTCTATTAGCCTCTTTGTTAGTTAGCCCATATTCCTTCTTTACCTTGCCATCTTTTCTATCTCCTACTTTTCCTGCACTCCTTTTTTTTTCTTTTGATGACTTCCTGGACTCCTGCAGCCCAACACTGACTTTCCTTATGTATCTTGTTTCTATACATGACTCAGCCACATATCTGTTTTGTACTGTTAGCCAGACAGTATTCCTTCTTTACCTGGCACATCTTTTCTATCTTTTACCTTTTTCTGCACTCCTGTTTTTCTTTTGATAACTTTCTGGATTTCTGCATCCCAGCACCAGGATCATATGATCATAAGAGGTTACTAGGCTATTGGCCCTGAGGACCTTATAAGCCTAGCCAAGAGTTTAGTCCATGTTTAGACAAGTCAGCACCCAAAGACCCTATCCAGCAGGGACACAGATGGATTCCTAGGGGTGTATTTTCTGTTTCCCATCCAGTTATCCAGGTCGCACTTAAAAAGGGATAATGAGATACTCTGCTTGACATGGAGAGTGACTCTATTCCACAGATGAGGGAGTCTCTGGGACACAAAACTCTCCCATCAACAAGTCCTATTGATATCACAGACTAGGTTGAGGTCACGCGTATGGGTTGCTCGAGTGGAGCTTGACTATCGGATATGCAGCAGTCCCATCAAGGTGGGGTCTGAGATTGCTTTGTATGCCTGACAGAGTTCACCTCTGAGGAGTCTGTATGAAATTGAGTAGAGGGACAGGGCTTTTAGCATATCTGTGTAGGGTAGATCTTTGAGGCCCTGGATTCTCCTGGTGAGGAACCTCTATGGCCTCTCCAGCTGCTGCATGTGCTTTGCGATGTACCTGCCAAAGGGGGCATTGTACTCAATAATTGGCCTTAGAAGGGAAGAATATAGAGATGCTATGACCTCTTTGTCCCTGGATGAGATACCCTTACTTATGAGGTGGGCCATGTAGAAGCTTTCCGTACAATGGAAGCAATATGGTGGTCAAAAGTCAGGTTGGTATCAACCTAAGTGCCCAAATCCCTCACTACTGATTGTGTACTTAGGGCATTCTTATTAATGTCATAATATGTGGGAATGTCACTCTTCCCAAAGGGGATGATGATGCATTTTTTGACATTCAGCTTGAGGCCATGTTTCTGGCACCAGTCATTTGTTTGGGTGAGACCCTCTTGGAGGATGTCCGCATCACTTGGAGAATTGATGACTGCGCCGAGCTTGCAGTCATCTGCAAACTTGGTCAGCCGTAGCCCACTGGTTTTGGCCTGCACCTCAGAGAAGTATATTCCGAATAACAGAGGCCCCAAGACCAATCCCAGGGGTATACCTCTTGTTACTGGTCTACTGCTTGAGGTGGCTTCCCCTATTTTGATTAGGTGGGTTCTATCAGTGAGCCAGTTTGCTAACCACCTGGTAATATATGGAATGATGCCTAGTTGAGAGAGTTTATCTACTATGCCTGAGTGGGGAATAGTGTTGAAGGCTTTGGCTAGGTCAAGGAAGGGGGTGTGCACCGTCTTCCCCTCATCCATGGCTTTGGTGACTGCCTCAAAGAAGTCGACCAGATTTAACAGACATGACATCCCTTTGACAAAGCCAAACTGTGTGGGGTTGAGTGTTTGGAGGTTGCCACTGTCCCTGTTAATAAGGTCCATGATAATCCATTCCATGGCATTGCAGATCAGGCTAGTTAGGCTGATGGGTCTATAATTTCCTGGACCAGTGGACGCTCCACTTTTGTGTAAAGTGATGAAAGTGGCTGTCCTCCACTTGGCTGAGACAAAGCTGGTACTCAGGCTTTGGTTGAATTATGCATCTTGTTTCTATACCTGACTCAGGTTCATATCTGTTTTGAAGTTCTCATACCTTCTGTTTTGATGTGCTACAATTCTTCTTCAACTCCACCTATTTCCTCTTCTTCCTTAGGTGCTAGAGCCTTGAGTAATTCCTCAAACACTTATGTTTTCTCTCCAGCCAACCTCCAGGTCTTCAATCTAGCTTACATTGATTTTTTGATGCTGTGGATGACTCTTTCACTGGGTAACACTTTGCAATTGCTGATTCTAACCAAGTGCCCTTTCCTTATTAGGAAGAAGTCTACCTGAGTTGAATGTTGGCCACTCTTTTATGTGATCTTGTGACTGTCACTCTTGCTGAACTAAGTGTTGGCCACCATCAAGCCATTTGTCAGACAGAAGTCTAGAATAACCATGCCTTCTTTGTTCCTGGACCCATGCAGGTCTCATATACTGTTCTGTCTGCACTGATATAAGCACTCAGATGACCCATTACCAGCACCAACTCATGTTGTCCTGTTTCATCTAGTAGGTCCTGCAACTGTTGTTGCAATGCATTCTTTTCTTCACTATCACAACCCTGCTGTGGGGTGTAGGGGAAATTATATATTCTGTCCCATCCTTACACTGGAATCTACCATGAGTCTGACACTAATTCTGATGACATCCTTCACTGCCTTCTGAAGTCTCTCCCTCACCACAGCTCCCACACCATTTCTAGTCTGTCCTTCACCTGAGCAGTAGACTATGGATTCCAAGCCAAGTGTCTTTGCTGTACTGCCCTTCTATCTTGTCTTCTGGATATGTATAAGTCCAGCCTTCGTCTTACCATTATGTCATCCACTGACAAGGTCCATCCTGTTAGTTAACCTCTATTGAGTGTATCAATCCTTAGTTCCTGTTTTGCATGTTGATTGATTTAACAACCAACATTTTCTCAACATAGATATCCCAGGTAACCAAAGCTGGACAGCTGGACACCAACTAGCCAGTAGCTCATTGACCCAGAGCTGCTGGGCCTTATGGTAAGCACACACTGGCGAATGTGGCTCATATACCCCTCCTAGCATTAACATGGATGCCTGGAGTAGGTCAAAGTAGGCCAGATCTTCAACCCACTTATCACTGGCAAATGCCCATTTGGCAAAATTAGTCAGCACCACTGAATCATCTCGAGACAGTTTTTGCATCACTGAGTTGCTAGCCCTGACACAGTATACATTCTGTGATCCATGTTCTCCTATCTTAAGAATACTGCACACCACAGTTAATGCCAAACGTGGTTTGTCTATACAAATCTTGCCACTATAGACACCGTCTAGAGTCTGTGTTGCTGCCCAGGTTCTTCAGAAAGTTTGAGATGGAAACCATCAGCAAGTTTTTGCAAGGTGGGAGGAATCCCACAGAGACCCAGGGAGAACATTCAAAGTCCATGCAAGTATTAGCCAGAGGTCAGAATCGGACATTGTATCTTGTGCATGGGAGGTGAATACCTTAATCATTATGCCAAGTGCAGGTGAGAAAAGGGAAATATGAATGGACACTGGAACATATTTTATCTAAAACTTGAAAAGGTACTGCTTTACAGCATGTGTGTGTTAGTGGTCTATAATGCTGTACTTGATGCAGTGGTATGGTGTAAGGTCATCAAAGGGTTCAGTGTTGCTTGTGACAGTCAAAGATTAGTATTGGGCAGTGTATTGGATGAGTCACTATGAGCCTGAAAGCTGCATTACTAAGATGGACTCATATGACTGCAACATCTTTTTCAACTTTTTAATGTTAACAGCCAACAGCATACACTTGAAAAAGCAACAAAGGTTTACTAAAGTTAACTACAGACAACTTATGCCAAATCACCAAAGTAAATGCTTTAAACACTGATATTATTATCCAAATTAGCCAATAGCATTCTATAACTTTTAATACATGTTACAATCTAAACAAATAAAAATAACACCTTTTTAAATGCCAAACATATCTAGTGTCTAGTAGAAGCAGTAAGAATAGCAGATGGATATGATACACACTAATATAAAACAAATGGGTGAACTATGTGAATGGCCATAACATAAGAAGCATTTCCTACTCACTTGATTTAAAACTCAGGATGAACAGCATGAAGGACCAGCTGTGAATAAAGTTGTCAAACCTCCTGCCTGCTACTAAAGTTTCATCCCCCCTAAATCTGACTCATTTATAGAGAACAATGTTTTGATAATTAAGTAAGATATTGAGTGGCCTAGTGGTTAAGGTGTTTGCCTTACAGACACAAGGTCCAGGGTTTGAATCTCACAAGGAATAGGCTTTAAATGACTCACAAAGGCAGTTGGCTTAGTACTAACCTATAGATTGACTGTGCTTATATAATGCATTATTTGCATTTTTAGTACTTGCTTAGTACAAACTAGTTATCAGACTACTACATCAGTTTTTCTGTTTGATATAACCTCTTTCAGAAAAAATTAACAAGTTCTCATTCTTCTAGAAATCCATTATCATCATCATTGACATTCATAACTTTCTTACAAATTCTCCTTTTCAGACATTTTTCTTAACAAATTCTGGATGACAGTTTGAAGAGGCTAAATAAAAATTAGTGAAAGGAAGTTTCCTAAAAATTCCTGAAAGCAATTTCGGATAACCTGCCATATCTACATCTACCTATGGAATAAGATAACTGTCCAATCAGACCAAGCAGCTCACTTATTTTCTTAAAAAAATAACTTAAACAAGTGGGTGGGGATCTGTATAGTTAGCCCTTGTCTCAAACCCTTATGTATTATGAACAGTGGGAACAAATAATAACAAATCCAGTAGCCAGGCTGGAACTGGTCTACTGGACTAGCTGAATGACTGACTAGTATCTACTTATGTACATATGAACCCACAATCAGTTAATCTGTTTTTTTATCAGTAGAAAAATAAATGTCAAGAAAGCAGCAGACATTTAATTTAATGATTAGTAACTTAAATTCTTCCTTAGTGCTATTTGATAAAAAGTTATTAATAAAAAACAAATAAAACTTGACATAAGACAATTATTTTATTTATTTATTTATTTATTTTTATTTTATTTATTTATTACTGCAATTTTGTTTACTCCCACAGTGTCAAAGACAGTTCAGATTTGTTGAGTCTATTGTTACCCTCATATCAATGCCTCTTTTCTGTCTATAAAGCTTGTTTTTAAAGACAGAAAATTTATTTTGCATCACAAGTTCTAATAATGAACAAATCAGTTGTATGTCTTTAGAAGAAATATTGCCATTGTCTTCCAAGTATTCCAATTAATAAACCAATTTCTTCTTTTTTCTGGAATATGGTATACAATGAAAATATATCCTTAGTTGCCAAATAAAACATACTGTTCCATGGCTTGCTCTTTAGTATATAACATTTTTCTTAAGAAGTGCCAAGAGGTTTAAGAAAGGGACAGTTTGTGTTGATTTATTAAATTTGGTGCCAAAATGTAAAGCTAGAGGTCCTGTTGTAGCACATCTATCTTTAATGATTAGTCAAAATGGTGGATGAACCGAATTTGTATGAATTTTTGAGATGCCAAACGTAACCAAGTCACAATTTTTTTTACTTCACAATACTGATAAACATTACTGTAAAGTCAGTATTGATTAAAATATAACAACTCAGCCTAAATATGCTTGTAAACTACATACCTTCTTGAAAGATTGGTTTCTGTGCAACTAATATCACCTTATAATAAAGTTGTTAGAGCTGTCATACTGTCTTAGTGCTTCATTACAAATGTAAGTTTCAGAAAGTGTACTCATTTCATGCATCAACACACATTGACAGCTTGCCATTCAACCATATTTATGTTATAAAAGTGCAAAAATACTGTTCCACCAGCTGATGTGAAAGTAGTTAGAGTACTATATAAAGGAGAAGTAATAAGCCTTTTGTATGTCATGTACCTGTTTATGGTGTTTCTTGCAACTGCAAACCATTTAGGAAATAAGACAAACTTAACCTCTCAGTGAAAGTCTTCTGCTCTACTTATGACACATTATAACAAAAATGTTTCCATTGTCTCTTTTTCTAAGCTGGCATTTTTTTTTTTTGTTATATTTTATAATAATTGTAATAAGTTCCAGACCCATTTTTCAAAGAGACATGTCAATTCATTAAGGAACAGCTCATTCATAGGAAGATGTTTAGGCAATGTTGACAGCTTTAGGCTGTTTGGTATTCTTTGACCCTTAAATATTCCTAAAACACATGACCTCAGTGATTTAAGTTTAAATTTAAACTGAAAACAACTTTTTCTAGGATCACAAAACAAGGAATAAAAGTCTACACTATTATGATTGCCTGATGGCACAGCTGAACCATCATTAATTCTTTCATTAAATGGGTATTATCATACTAATAAGCATGAATTATGATCATATTCAGACTTATCTCCCAAAGGAGGGTTAGATAAAGAACTTAGCTCAATTCTAAGAGCATCGGTACTGAGACTGAAGAGAAATTTGGGAGTAGAACCACCTCACTAGTATCTTCAAAGTCTGCTGGCTTCAATCTACCCATTCATTGAGAATTTTATAATTCAATGCAGACTTATTAAGATTTAACTTGACTAAATAAAATTTAGCTCTTAATATATGCGATGAGAATTAAGATTTTCCTAATAACTCTGCTGTTCTATGCCATGTACAGTTGATTGAAAAAAATTAAGCATAGCTGTACATAACATCAGAATATAAAATTACTACTAATATCAAAAAGGAAAGAACACACACACACACACACACACACACACACACACACACACACACACACACAAAATGACTTAAAATAAAAAATTGAAATATAATAACATTCAAAAAATTTAACAAGAAATTTTACACTCCACAGCAGTTGCCCCAAATAATGAATACCACTCGAGAAAACTTAAATATATATTAAAATTTAACTGAGCAAAACAACATTTGCTAAATGTATCTGGTGTTTAATGTAAACTTTAAGAGAAACTTATGAAAATGATAAAAAAAAAAAAAATAACTATTTATGTATTTACTACACTTTGTTAACCTGGTTAGTCCCACTCTCAACTGTACAGATACTCACAAAATATCCAGATTTTTGCCTCATATTTTGGTCTGTTCCTCATAAAATGCATTATTTTTCTGGAAAATCATTTAGCATTAAAGTCACTAAATAATGATCAATATTTGCATGTCGGTCTTAATATCCTTCATAAAGTGCATACCAATGCAAATTCAATTATTTTAGCAACTTTATAAGTTCATAAGAGCAATATTTAAAATCTGTCCCAATTTTGGGCCTTTTATCCCTGCTAACTTTTGTCTTTGTCTACATTTCTTGTGTTATGATGTTGAGATGGACTCTTTTCATGGGAGTCTTGAGGTTATATTTATACTATTTGGGAAAAATAGGCCAGAGTTTTGGGAAGTATCCTTTTTTTATATCCACCTGAGCTACCACCAACTGAAGAAGCTAGGCTATTGGTTTAAGATCTCACCTGAAGGAAAGCCCACTCAAGAGTGCAGCCCCACCCTAATGCACTGCAGTATCAACAATCTGAAAATTAGTCTTGTCACATTAGAAATCTAAACCAAAACCTTCTGATCTACTAGCAACAAAAGTGAGTATGCTAGCCTGTTGAGGCACTGACACCAATAAGTCATAATTTATATTTTAGAATTAAGCAGTGATTTCAGTAATAACTGAAACACCTACACCCACCCATACAAACACAAATACATGCACACTTGAAGAACATTTAATAAAGTTAACTAAAATAAAACATATACCACAACAGGAACACAAACTATTGAAATCAACCATGTTAATTGTCCCAGTCAGCCAATACCTCATAAGAAGTTTGAAAGGGAAAAAAAATAGACTTTGTTAAACACAATGCATATCCAGTATATATGGTAAGGTGTAATAAACACATGTGAACATGGTAAAAAATATATAAAAAAATGGCTAAACTATTTAGTTGTCTTGCATTAACTTAAATATACATTTCATACAAACTCGATTATTTAAACCTAGTGGGAGGATTACATGAAAGAGTAACTGCCAGTGACATTCACAAGCCTAAAAGATGCTATTGAACTCACTTTGCCAAAAACATTGACTCATTATCTCTATAATAAAGAACTAGCAGTTTTGTAAGTAGGGTAAGACTGTGTGGGCTTACAGAGCTAGAAGCAATGACTGTGATCATTTTATTAGTAGGAAGGCCTACAAGCATATTTCTCAGTTGTCCATATTCATTATTTGCATTTTTGTTCTGTCTCACATACAATTGTTGTTTTATAGCAAATCACCGAGGAGTGAAGTCACCAAATAATGACAGAAAATTGAGTTTCAGGCTTCATATCCTTCAGGGGAAAAAAACATTTTAATGCAAAATGTATTAGTCTAGCAAATTTCTAATTTTATAATCACAATAATTGCAATCTGTTGCTAAATTTGGAGACACCCCCCCAGCCGTTATTTTTGGCTTTGTTCAAATTTCTTTTGCTCAGAGGTTAAGAGGTATTCCTACAGAAAGCTATCACCGTATATGCATAATCATTTGCTGCTTGGTGGTGCTTGGTGTGTCACACACTCTTCTCTGGTTTTTGTTTAAGGATTTAGGTGAAGGAACTTTGAGTTTGTTATTTTATTTAGCTTAACAGCATTGTAAGTACATGCTGTTTAATGGGGAACATGTCTTCCTATTTGAGACTTCATGCTGAAGTTTAACTGTTCCTCTCTTGATACTATATTCTGCTCTTTAGTGATGATTGGTGTGGTGTGATCTCTTCCATGTCTGTTCTTTTAAGGACACAGATAAAGTACTTTGATTTTATTTTATTTTATTTTACAGCACTGAATATGCATGCTATTTAATGGGGAAGTCCTATTTGTGACTGTGTGCTGACCTATAACCATTCTGCTGCTGAGCAGACATTATATTCTGTTGTTTATTTCTAGTTGGGTATTGCTGTACTTAAGCAGTTATTGGTTAACAGCAGCTTATTTATTTGGTAGATTAAATTATACAAATTGAATTAAGAGTTTGCAACTGATTATTATGGATTATTTAAATTCATATGCTTTTGATGATTTCATCAATTAAAAATATTTGGGTAAATATATTACTTGGGGTTTTGCTAATAAATTCTGATTTAGAACAAAGTGTATGAATTGTGAACATTTGGCAGATTTAAGTTTAATTTTAAATAGTAAATTGAGTGATTCTCAGATTGTACATGCAGAAATGGATTAAGATTTAGGTTTGTTTCTGAATTTGTTAAAAATTGTCAGTCAGTACATTTTGATATAAAAAGTAATAATATTTAGAAAATAAGGACTGAAACAAGGTAGGTAAAGCTGATCAGTTAGAAGATACATAATGATCAAGGTTGAAAGTGAGCTGGGAAAATTTTACTTTCAAGTCAGTTGAAACCACAGTTACGAGAAAACAATGCTGGGCATACTAATGGAGCAAAGAAAAAGAAGAATATTAGTAAATCTTCCATATTGACAAATTTAGTACAATAAATGTTATTTAGTTCACGTGTTATTTCAAATTATTTCAATTATTTGTTAAAAGGGTACAATGTGAACAAACTAATTTGGCTAATTCTAAAGATTTTCTGGATACCTTATTAGTTATGCACTTTCAGGGATGTGAGTGGGTGACTTTGAACATTATTTAATAACAGGGCAAACAGTTCTTGTTAAGAAATCTGATCATTATGATGTTTCAAAATATAAAAAAATAAATGTGTGGAGGACAATTATAATAGTACAATTTCAGCTATTGCGGAAATTTTTTTCTAGGTCTTTTGTAATAAAATTTTACACCAGTGTAACTGATATCAGGAATAAGAAAAGAAACTTAGATCAAAGAGAAGATGATAATCTGGTTGGTAGTTTCTTGGTTGAAGGATATAGCTCAAACATAAAAGGCTTGCACCATTAGAAGGTTCTCTATCTCTTAATTCTATGAAATTACAAAACGAGAATGAAGCCAAACATAGTTCAGCTGATGCTAGTAAACATGAATGTTTGATTCATTCTAATAAACAGGATGTTGTTTTCACTAGAAAAGGTTTGGAGGAATACCCTTTTTCTTCGTTAACTGGAAGTATTTCATATAATGCTTACTCTGATGATATTATTAATTGCATCAATGGGCAGAATGAAGGATGGCAAGAGATCTCAAGTGTAAGAAAGCTTAAAAGATGAGCTCTGGGAGGGTTAATTAGTGACGGTAAATATATTAATAAACACAGTGACACAGCTGGTATTATTTCCAAAACAGATAGCAATGAAAAAGGATGTTATTCTGAACTTCTGATAACTGGGGACTGACATTCAAAATCCATTTCAAGTCAAATAACACCATTGAATAACGAATATATTACAGTTTCCTCATTGCTAGGTTGAATAAGTTAATCGATTATTTATATTTGTTAACAAGGTTAAATAAGGTTAAATTCACCTATACTACATTTATTTTGCAAGGAGGTAGTAATGGTTTAATGTATACACCATTAAAAAAGATGAAAAATGCAATTCTTGATACAGTTGAGTATTTTGAATCTTTAAATCTAGAGTTTGCATCATGTAAAAATTTTCCTAGCTTGTTTACCAGTGGCTGAAAGCAAAATTATTTAATAATTGACTAAGACAACTTTGCTTTGTCTACAACATTAAATTAATTAAACTTTGGGAAAACTATGCCTATGATTCAAAAAGGTTTTCGATAGATAGAGTTCATCTTAATTACCATGGATCTATGGTTCTGTCAAGCTTCTTTAAGAACTGTACCAAAGTTTTTTAAGGCCTCACATGAATTAATCCATTTGTGCAATACACACAGGAAATTTAATAGCTCTTTAAAATGTTTCTATTGTAATGTACACAGCTTCGAGAACAAAGGAAGTGAGTTAAAATGTATTGCACTTTCTGAAGGATGTGAGTTTATTGCTGTTACTGAGACATGGAATTCATTTGACTTACAACTAAGCAAGAGAGGTGATATAGGTTAGAAACGAAATTTCTTGTAAACTTGTAAAGACTATTGCTGACTTGGAATGTGCAATAATCCAGGCTTATGGAATATTGTTGCCTGTTCCTATAACATTGATACTTTGTTATAGTACACATACAATGGGTTTAGATACTCACTATAAGTATTTGTCTGTATTAAATAAGAATTTAGGTTATAGAAGTCTGGTGCTGATAGCTGATTTTAGTTATCCTACCATTGATTGGCAAGTAAATGAATGAGGAAATAATTGTGAAAGATACTTTATTGAAAATTTTGAGTATAATAATATTGCACAATTGATTCTGGAACCAACTTAACATTCTAAAATCCTAAACTTGTTAGATATAGACAATCTAGTTTTGACTGAAAATATTTGGATTTTATTCATCCTCTAGGATTATCCAATCATCTCTCCTCATTTCAAACAATTGCTAAAGGTAAACTGACAGTATGGACCAAACATTATAATTATGGTCTAATTGATTGTTACCAATTAAAGAATAATTTTCTATTTTACATTGGGTACAGATGTCTCTTAGTGGGGCATATGATAATATAGACTCCATATTTTATAACAGGGTAGTTGGGACAACTTGCTATGGAACAATAAATTCCAAAAATAAATTCACAGTACAGTAGAATTATAATTTGAGCTAATTATACAACAGTAAAAACAGGGCTTCTTGGTTTGCCATAAGTTTCCAAAAGAAGTTAAGTTGGGGAAGCAAGGAACTATCACTAAGTATAAGAAATGTAACAATAAAATATGAAAATGTATCAGCAAATGATCACAAAAACACCAAAAATGTTATAAACATTTTAGTTTCTTTAGGAAGGAAACAGATCATATTAATTCTATTTGTGTAGATGGATCAGTGATTAGTAATCATGAATGGATAGGTAATACATTTAATGAATATATTCCCTGTTTTGGCATATATACAAATGAGTGTTATTCTCAATTTGTGGAAGAAAGAATTGATTTTATGACAAAATGTCCTATCATTACTGAATATATGTTATTAAGAGCCTTAAATAAAATAAAGTTTGATACATCTAGTGGACCAGATTGTATTTCTGGCATTTTGTGATTATATTAACTAGGACACTTAATTCTATGATCTGGATATGTATACAAATTTTGGAAGAAATCATTAGTTACTCCAATTTTTAAATCTGGAGATAAGATGGCAGGACAAAATTGTCGTCCAGTTAGTCTAACATCAATATTATGCACATGCTTTGAGATATGTATTCATTTAATAATAATCAAAGAAAATGATCTTGCATTGCCTGGTATTTTTAACAAGTTTTTTGAAAAGTCTTTCTGCACTCACTAATTTGTCAACTTTTATGATTACATCTCTGGAACTAAGGAGATAGTAATTGGTATAGCTGTAATCTAATTGATTTTAACCAAAGATTTTGACTTACCATGTCCCATGCTATTGATTTGGCATGGGAACAATATAAGGCTAATCAATATATATGTAAATGTATTAATCAATGGCTCAGAGGTAAAACCCCAAAGCATCGTGATTCATGGAAAAAAATAGTTTCAACACTGGTGAGATCATGTGTTTGTCAGGGATCTGTGATCGGGCCTTTGTTGTTTAATATTGTTTTTGCCTCTATTCCATGTGCTAATCACTGTTGGTTTGGTTAAGTAGATCAGTGATTGTGAAATTTGATTTTTTTGCCAATAATAAAAATAATTCTCTAATATTAATAGGCATTTATTATGTTTAGGTAAGTGTCAGCTGGTAGCTCATTTAATGAATAGAAATATAATGTCATGAATTTTGTAAACAAAAATTAAGGAGATCTGTTATATTGCCTACATTTGATTTATTGGAAGTTAGTGAATACAAGGATCATGTTATGCCGAATGATTACTTTTTTGTTTTGAAAACCATGTGGGTGGTGCAGTGGTTAATGCTGTTGCCTCACAGCAAGAGGTTCTCCAGTCTGATTCTCGGCTGGGGTACCTTCTGTGTGTAGTTTGCATGTTCTCCCTGCATTTGCGTGGGTTTTCTCTGGGTACTCTGGTTTCCTCCCACAATCCAAAAACATGTGTCTGGAGCATTTCTCCCCGGGCCTCTGCTGAAAATAGGCTCTGTCCTAGTCGGACTTTCCCAGTCAAAAAATGCCAAATAAATGTGAGGGCCATTTGTAATAACTTTCTGAGATAGATGGGTTTGAGTCTCAAAAACTTTATAACAGAGTCTACAGTCTTAGTTAGTTTATTTAAAGTATACATCAGGCCAGTTCTGGAACACAATATAGTGTTCTGTACTCTTGTCAGATTAATTGCATAGAATAAATGCAACATAAATTTACAAAATGATGCTTGATATTAAGAAGTTATGCTAAAAGGATAGATTAGTTTTAGTGGGTCTTTGTACCTTCCATTATAGATATATTATCAGGAGTCAAATTTTATTAGCCTATCAGGTATTTCATGACTTTTTTCTTCAATCTTTAATGAGTCTGGAAGTATATAATAATCCAGAAACATCCAAACATCATAATTTAAAGTTCCGTTTAGAGTTATGCAATAAAAATAATAGATGTGTTTATGTAATACCTAGGATAGTACAATTATGGCATAAATTACCTGACTATATCAGAAATGGGAACAGTCTAGAAAAAATTAAGAAGTCATTGGTGAGTGGGCTGGGGCTATGGTGTTTGAACTAAAAATTACTGATATACTGTTTCTTGAAAGCCATTAGGCTTGGGCACTTTATATAACTTATGAACATACAAACTTATTTGCAATACACCTTGTCATATATGAATACTGAATTACATAATCATGTTGCATTGCTGTAATTATAAAAAACTATACTTTGTTATAGAGAAAGTAAGTCAAGAATTTATGGAAGGTTCCATTAGCATAGTGGAGGCTTTGACCTTTTATAAATATCAACTCATAGGATTTACTGAAAAAGTAACTGTGAAATTCATTTTTAAATTAAGGCAATTCAAATCATGCCCCCATCTGTTTTAAACTTTTTTATCATTTTTATGTGTGCTATTATAATTTATCCAAGTTTCTACAGCCACATTCCAATTAACAAAGTATCATTTTTATTCTTATAAGTGTTAATATACATTCAAACTTCTTGAGTGATACTGGTTAATTAGGGCAATCATGTGCTTGTTTTAATTATTGAATAATACAGCTATGGAATACGGTTGTTTTTTCTCTGTTTGTTTTTTTTTCAATAGTCATTTTACACATTGTTCTGTTTTTCATTTATTGACCTTCATATTGCTAGCTTTCGTGGCATAGAGAAATAAAGTTATGACTACAAATAGGTAGCCCAATTTAAATTATTGCTTGAAGGACTGCTGAAATTGTCCAGGATAAGATAAAAGATAAAACATTCCCTGTTCCCCTATTCCAGAGGGGGAATGTGCTGGGGTCTACTGGGGTGTGGTTATTTTATAAGCCATGGTTGTGATATTGAGTACAGTAATGAAAAGCTGTTGTGCTAGGCGGGCAAGAAAATGTGACTTGCCAATACATAGTTGGGAACATATCTCTCTCTCTTTCTGCACCATTTCATCTTGACCTATAGCATGTTACCATGCACATCCGTACATGACAGGATTTTAGTAGATATCCCAGCTGGCTGCAGCATGATGGCCCCAGATTCTCTGATTGTTTTTCAATTGCAGGAGTATTTCTAGCCCAGTGGATGGGAGATGTGATAGAAATCAACACATCTTGGATACCCAACCAGCGCAGTGGCCATTGGAAGAAAAGGATGTCAGGGAACTGAGGTCAGCTGCAGGTGAACACATCTTCATATGTTCCCATGTAATCTTTATTGAATTGACTAATTTCTCCAACAAGCATCAATACCTTCTATAGTTGGTCTCTGACTTCAGAGAAAGCCACTGTAAAATTTGTTTATGTCTCCCTTTCAAATGTATAAAACACATCATTGATTTCATAACCCCACTATGTCACTGTGAGCCAAATGAAAAATATGAATATACACAATTGTGTCCAACTTCCTCCATAGCTGCCATTTCATACATCTTAAAATCAAAATCTTGCCTGTTTCTGAAGTGGAACAAAACACATACCTTAACTCATTATATCTGAGTGACACCTCCAAGTGCATTTGCAGTAAACTCCTACTGACATCTCTATATGTCAAATACAGTGTGTTCATATATGCATCAATAATTCCAAAACCATGTTATGCACAAGATTTTAAAAGCTTTCATCTTAAAGCTTACACAATGTCAAACTCAGCTGCATTAACACATTCACTCCAATGGAGCTCAGGAAGTTTGCACTATAATTTCCGATGGGTGGAGCCTTAAGCCTTTTGACAGAATCCAATTGTGTCCTCGCATTTCAAAGAAATGTACATATTTCTGGAAGTGTAGGAGTTAAGAACGAAGCATAAATGGCAAACTCTTCAGCACAAACTTTTTTTATAGTGGTAGTATTCTTTAGGTTCTAGGTCTTAAACTGAATTTTATAAGCCACAGTAAACACAGTAACTATTGCATTTGTAATATTTTGTAAACAACTTACAATATCTCAGCAACCACTCAAGTTGCACACATATTGTCAGCAGAATTTTATTAATCAAGCTGAGAGCTTTTATGTGAGGCTAGGGAGTTCTAACTGTGTTATTTGGTTGTTGAAATATTTGGAAAATGTGAAAATTGTATCTATAGAAATTAATATCACAAAAGCAACAGTTAATATTTATTAGCTTGCACTAGATAGAGGACAAATATTAATGCAGTTGGTTTGTCATTGTGTAAGCTTTAAGATGAAATCTTTTAAAACCTTGTACATAGCATGGGTTTGGAATTATTGATGCAAATATGAACAAGCAATATTTGATGCCTAGAGGCTTCAGTATAGGAGTTAACTGCAGATGCACCTGGAAGTGTCACTCAACTGTAATGAGTTAATACTTGGCCTCTGCCAAGTGCAGGTAAATAGATATTAGCTGTTGTTTTATGATATGAATTAATATAGACAAAATGTTCACATTTTTTGAAATATCTCAACAACTAAGTAACACAAACACAACCCCTTAGCCTCATATGAAAGCTCTCAGCTTGATGAATAAAATGCTGCTGACAGTATGTGTGCAACTTGAAGGGTAGCTGAGATATTGTAAGTTGTCTACAAAATATTACAAATGTAATAGTTACTCCCCTGGATTCACTATCCTTCCATGCAGGACTAGCTTAGTCCTTCACTGAAGCGGACCTTTAGGAGCAGGACAGCTGTGCTCCATGCATATTAATGAAAGCGTGCTGCCTGAGCTCCTAAATAGACACGGAGCATGTACTAATGCAGGGGGCATGTCTGAGAGCAGAGGTCTCAGAATATACATGCCCCTGCAATGAAGAACAGCAGTGTATGAATAAGAATGAGTGAGACCGCTCATAGGTGTTCGCATACCCCCAGCAACATCCCCCCAGGTTTACAAGAGCAACATTTAAAACAGTAAAGATAAAGAAGTTTTATTTTTTATAAAACAGATTAAATGCAACTGTGGTTGTGTGGGTTTGCCCATCACTTAGCTACGGTTAATGCAGCTTAAATGGTACAAGAGGATAAAAAGCAAGATATATGCAAATAACGCAGTACAGCAATAGTGTAGTGGGCAGAGCATTCATCTTACGGGCATTCATTCCCATTTCGAGTCCCACTCCAGTACAATTCATTTTCCATGTCAAATCACTTTATGATCAATTTATTTTGTTGAATAACCTATGACATAACATATATTTGTGAACTGGAATATTGCATTAAATGCAGTTGTGAGGTTTAATTGTCTTAATGTTACAAAGTCCACAGATAATCACAAGTACCCCATACAGTATATGTACACAGGAATCAGGGATACAAATGGAAGGTAAAATGTGGTAATGAATGAAAATTCATACAGTTTCCAAATCCACCACCTTCCCAAGAACCATTAGACATTACTGTCTAAATTAGTGTGGTGGTAAGTGGCTGTAAGCACTAGTAAGCAAGAGTAGGCATATTTAAGCAATAGTAAGCAGGAGTAAGCATATTTAAGCAGTAGTAAATGGGTTTAAGCCCATTTGCGTGGGGGTAAGCAATGCCTACACTGAGTATAAGAAACTGTAACCGGAAGTTAGTAGTGCTTACCTCCGCACAAACCTGTGCAAACCTGCTTACAACTGCTTAAAAGTGCCTTAATCACTCTGTATCCAATGACCCTTGTTCTGCCCAGCAACAAAAAAAAACTGCCTCTGCAAGGCTCAAACACAGGACCCTGCACAACATAGCGATTTACCACTAAGCCATGTCAGATATACTAATCCTGCTGTTTTCACAAACATATCATCCAGCACAGTCATTCAACAGTATAGGGAATGTATTTAAACATGTAGATGTATATATTTATTTATGTATTTGTTTATTTTACATATGTTAACCATGTTAGTCTGATTGAGCTTTTGGCTCATTCTCGACAGAGACCTGGGGAGAAAAGCTCCTCCGTGAATAAAATGTAACAAAGTCCCATTACAGTCAGCAAAAAGTTACTATAAGGTTACAATAACATGTGTGTGTGTGTATAGTTATATCTATATAGATATATATAAATATATGTATATATATATATATATATATATATATATATATATACATATATATATATATATATATATATATATATATATATATACATATATATATATATATATATATATATATATATATGTACATATATATATATATATATATATATATATATATATATATATAAAATATCCACACGGCTGCCTGTGCATGTATAATGTGAAATGCGTGCACGGAAATGTTCCACGATAAAACATCAAAGTAAATCCAGCATTGCACTGTAACACCATTAGCCAAAATAAGCTTAGAACACAGCAGAAGAGCAAATAACTTTAATAGCTCGCAGACAG
The DNA here is from genome assembly GCF_019279795.1 of Protopterus annectens. Classification (NCBI taxonomy): domain Eukaryota; kingdom Metazoa; phylum Chordata; order Ceratodontiformes; family Protopteridae; genus Protopterus; species Protopterus annectens. The sequence goes on from NC_056730.1 coordinate 798,410,177, forward strand.
CAAAAATACACACTACAAACCAGTTTCACCTCTCAGGCGTCATCAGTGGATTATACCCAGTGCTTTCATCACCACATTAAAAATGTCCCCCTTAAAGAGACATACCTACATTTTAAAAAAGCACCATATGTACAAAAAACAAAAATACAAAAGAACATAAAAAAAATGTCATTAAATGCATATTTACACACCTATATATATATATATATATATATATATATATATCTCACTATCCTTAGTAACTTGTTATTTATTATTTTTCATTTTGTATTTATTTATTTATTTACCCATAAACCTCACTAATTAGAGAAACTTATTTCTTGGGAGGGTGGGCTAATGGTTAAGGTGTTTGCCCTACAAACACAAGGTGCAGGGTTTGAGTCTCGCATGGGATAATTGGCTAGGCTTAAAATGGCTCACAAGGGCAGTTAGCTTAGTACTAATCTATGAACTATTTAAACCAGGTTTATATAAGGCTCCAAAATTCAAAATCCACATCCTTTCCTTTTTATCCAAAATTAGATGTTTTTCAGTCTCCCTCATATTAATATTACATATTGTATCAATCCCTATAAATATAAAGTGTGCAGTAATATGATCCACTTTATGTTTATATAGGGCACTTCGTACCCGCTGATATTTAATGTCACTTATATGCAATGCCACTCTATTTTTAAAAGATCTTGATGTTTGGCCCACATAAAATGCCCCACATTGACATACCACCATATAAATTATCCATTCTGTCTTACAAGTTATTAAATATTGTATGTCATAAACCTTACAGGTACTAATGGATGTAAAAGATTTTGTTTTAGGAATAATTTTACAGTATGTGCATCTACCACAAGGGTTACACCCTCTTATATTACCCAATTTTGTTTTATTATATTCCATTTTTTTATACCATGAAAGTGATTCCCCTATATTTCTACCTCTTCTATATCCAAATTTACAATAATCTGTAAGATAACTACCAAAAAATTGGTCCTGTTTCAAAATATGCCAAAAATTATTAATTATACCTCTAAATTTATAGGTATTGGTTCCAAATGTAGTAATAAACCTTAAAGGAACAATCTTCTCTGTGTTCACACCATCAAGCTCATATCCAAAATTTAAATTTCTTTTCATCCCAGATACCTTCAATATCTCCCGATCTATAATATTTTTATTATATCCTCTTTGTTTAAATCTTTTTCTCATGTGTTTTACCTCTTCCTTAAATTCTACTTCATTACTACACATATGTCTAAGTTTTCGAAATTGATTTTGGGGTATGTTAGATGTAACATGTTTTGGATAGCAACTATCCGCCTTCAATAAGGAATTTTTAGTAAATGGTTTTCTAAAAAGACTTGTATTTAAAGTACCATCCTTGTTCTTAACTACATGCACATCCGAAAAATCAATAGCCATTTTTTCTTTCTTATCTACAAAGACTATATCAAACACATTAAAATTCAAATGATCTACAAATGTATTCCATTCACTTGAAGAACCAGACCGTATAGCCCAGCAATCATCGAGGTATCAATGCCACATTATCAATTTAGATTTAAAAGGGACATTATCTTCATAAATCAAACTACATTCCAATTACCCCATGCAAGGATCTGCGTATATTGGCACAAATTTAGTACCCATTGCAGTTCCATTTAACTGCAGGTAACATTCCTTTCCAAAAAAGAACACATTATTCTCTAGCACAATTTTGATCAGGTCTATCAAAAAAGAACAGTGTTCAACAGAGTATTGTCCAAATTGTGATAAACAATATTTAATTGCTTCTAAACCCCCATGGTGTGGAATACTAGTGTATAGTGATTGTACATCAAGTGTACAACTATAACAATCCTCAGATAACAATATATCATCCATCAGTTGCCAAAACACATTTGTATCTTTAATTCTGGATCTAATTAGGGCTAATAATGGTTTCAACTGTAATTCCAAATATGCTCTAACCGAACCTATTTCAGCATATCTGGTATTACAGTTGAAACCATTATTAGCCCTAACTAGATCCGGAATTAAAGATACAAATGAGTTTTTGCAACTGATGGATGATATGTTATCTGAGGATTGTTATATTTGTACACGATGTACAATTACTATACACTAGTATTCCACACCATGGGGGTTTAGAAGCAATTAAGTATGGTTTCATGCCAGGAAAGGGTACTACAGATACGATCTTTGTTCTGAGAGTGTTGATGAAGAAGTACAGAGAATGTTGGAATGAGTTGCATTGTGTTTTTGTAGACTTAGAGAAAGCATATGACAGGGTGCCTAGAGAGGAGTTGTGGTATTGTATGAGGAAGTCAGGATTGTCAGAAACATATGTAAGACTAGTACAGGATATGTATGAGGGTATTGTGACAGTGGTGAAGTCTGCGGTGGGAGTGACAGATGCGTTTAAGGTGGAGGTAGGGTTACATCGAAGATCAGATCTGAGCCCTTTCTTATTTGCAATGGTGATGGACAGGTTGACAGATGAGATCAGACAGGAGTCCCTGTGGACTATGATGTTTGCAGATGACATTGTGATCTGTAGTGAGAGTAGGGAACAGGTGGAGGAGACCCTGGAGAGATAAAGATATGCTCTAGAGAGAAGAGGAATGAAGGTCAGCAGGACTAAGACAGAATATGTGTGTGAATGAGGGAGGATAGAGGAATGGTGAGTATGCAAGGAGTAGAGGTGGTGAAGGTGGATGAGTTTAAATACTTGGGGTCAATAGTTCAGAGTAACAGTGAGTGTGGAAGAGAGGTGAAGAAGAGAGTACAGGCAGGATGGAGTGGGTGGAGAAGAGTGTCAGGAGTGATTTGTGACATATGAGTACCTGTAAGAGTGAAAGGGAAAGTCTACAAGAGGGTAGTGAGACAAGCTATGTTATATGGGTTGGAGACAGTGGCATTGACAAAAAGGCAGGAGTTTGAGCTGGATGTGGCAGAATTAAAGATGTTAAGATTTGCAATGGGTGTGATGAGGGTGGACAGGATTAGGAATAAGTATATTAGAGGGTCAGCCCAGGTTGGAAGGTTTGGAGACAAAGCCAGAGAGGCACGATTACAATGGTTTGGACATATGCTGAGGAGGGATGCTGAGTATGTTGGGAAACAGATGCTAAGGATGAAGATACCAGGTAACAGGAAAAGAGGAAGGCCTAAGATAAGGTTTATGGATGTGGTGAGAGAGGACATGCAGGTGGTTGGTGTGACAGAGCAAGATGCAGAGGACAGGAAGAAATGGAAAGAGGTGATCTGCTGTGGCGACCCCTAATGGGAACAGCCGAAAGAAGATGATGACAATTTGGACAATACTCTGTTGAACACTGTTCTTTTTTGATGGACCTGGTCAAAATTGTGCTAGAGAATAATGTGTTCTTTTTTGGAAAGAAATGTCACCTGCAGTTAAATGGAACTGCAATGGGTACAAAATTTGTGCCAATATACACAGATCTTTTCATGGGGTACTTGGAATGTAGTTTGATTTATGAAGATAATGTCCCTTTTAAATCTAAATTGATAATGTGGCATTGATAACTCTATGATTGCTGGGCTATGGGGTCTGGTTCTTCAAGTATATGGAATACATTTGTAGATCATTTGAATTTTAATGTGTTTGACATAGTCTTTGCTGATAAGAAAGAAAAAATGGCTATTGATTTTTTGGATGTGCATGTAGTTAAGAACAAGGATGGTACTTTAAATACAAGTCTTTTTAGAAAACCATTTACTAAAAATTCCTTATTGAGGGCAGATAGTTGTCATCCAAATCATGTTATATCTAACATACCAAAAATCAATTTTGAAGACTTAGACGTATGTGTAGTAATGAAGTAGAATTTAAGGAAGAGGTCAAACACATGGGAAAAAGATTTAAACAAAGAGGATATAATAAAAATATTATAGATCGGGAGATATTGAAGGTATCTAGCATGAAAAGAAATTTAAATTCTGGATATGAGTTTGATGGTGTGAACACAGAGAAGATTGTTCCTTTAAGGTTTATTACTACGTTTGGAACAAATACCTATAAATTTCAAGGTATAATTAATAATTTTTGGCATATTTTGAAACAGGACCAATTTTTTGGTAGTTATCTTACAGATTATTGTAAATTTGGATCTAGAAGAGGTAGAAATATAGGGGAATCACTTTCATGGTATAAAAAATGGAATATAATAAAACATAATTGGGTACCATAAGGGGGTGTAACCCATGTGGTAAAGGTACATACTGTAAAATAATTCCTAAACCGAAATCTTTTACATCCATTAATACCTCTAAGGTTTATGACATACAACATTTAATAACTTGTAAGACAGAATGGATAGTTTATATGGCGGTATGTCAATGTGGGGCCTTTTATGTGGGCCAAACATCAAGATCTTTTAAAAATAGAGTGGCATTGCATATAAGTGACATTAAATGTCAGCGGGTACGAAGTGCCCCATATAAACATAAAGTGGATCATATTACTTCACACTTTATATTTATAGGGATTGATACAATATGTAATATTAATATGAGGGATACCGAAAAACCCCTAATGTTGGATAAAAAGGAAAGGATGTGGATTTTGAATTTAGGAGCCTTATATAAACCTGGTTTAAATTAGTTTCTCTAATTAGTGAGGTTTATGGGCAATTAAATAAATAAAAAATAATAAATAACAAGTTACTAAGGATAGTGAGATATATATATATAGGTGTGCAAATATGCATTTAATGACATGTTTTTTGGGTTATTTTGTATTTTTGCTTTTTGAGCATATGGTGCTTTTTTAAAATGCAGGTATGTCTCTTTAAGGGGGACATATTTAATGTGGTGATGAAAGCAATGGGTATAATCCACTGATGACGCCTGAGAGGTGAAACCGGTTTGGAGTGTGTATTTTTGCTGTCTGTGAGCTATTAAAATTATTTGCTCTTCTGCTGTGTTCTAAGCTTATTTTGGCTAATGGTGTTACAGTGCAGTGCTGGATTTACTTTGTTGTTATACATATATATATATATATATATATATATATATATATATATATGTATATATATACATATATATATATATATATATATATATATATATATATATATATATGTCTATATATAAATATATATAGCAATGTATATATGTAAGCATATATATATATATATATATATATATATATATATATATATATGCTTACATATATACATTGCTATATATATTTATATATAGACATATATATGTATATATACTTGTAATTTGTAAAGGTAGTACATACTTTTTAGTAGGTTGCAGTGCGCTCCCATGCCAGGCTTGCCAGCAGCCAACTCTTCCCCTTTCCTGATCTATTTAAATTATCCCGACTCTCCCTCCCATATTTTATTTTACCCTTTGCTGAGTCTGATAATCCCCTTCCATCCCCTAACTGGATATTCCCCGTAGGTGTCTCTGTTACACACATCCAAACTGCCCACTAGGTGGTGCTCCTTTACCTTCTTGCTGTCTCTACTACTTTTTCCCACTTGGTACCTTATTTTCATTCTTCAGTGTTTCCTAGATATCTCTCCTACTGCTCTTTCCCTCTATATTCTCCCAGGACTACCTATCCTCTTCCTCCACTCCACATATTCCTATCTCCTCCAAGCTCAAAGCCTCTGACCCTACTGTCATTTTAGTACATATCTCCATTCAACTCCATTTCACTGTCAGTCTTCGAACTTAATATATATCTCTGAAAACTTACCTTCTGGCTCTCGCACTCTATTGATTGTTTTCCTCACATTTCTCCTTCCTTTGGCTCTTCCCGCTCCGTTCGCCCTGTGGGATCACTCCGCTCCCCTACCCTGCCCCCATTTCCCACCTGCCCCCAGCACCTCTACCTTTATACCTCTCATACGCTCTCCCACATATACCAATTAACTAAACAGAGTCCTTTCCTCATTACCCCTCCCACTCTTACTCCCCCAACCCACTATACCACACTTTACCAATTAACCTATCATAGTCCTTCTACTTACTACCCCTCCCACTCTTTCTCATCCCACTCCATTATATTTCTCTTCTCACCACATATAATCCCTTTGTCTCCCCTGCAAATACTTCCAACCCCATCCTTTTCTTAAGCCCCCCACCCATTTTGCCTGCACACCTCCACTACATCTATCTCTTCAACTTCCCCTTGCTGAATATGCCATCCAAAATCCTTCATACTATCTGTGTCCCATCCTCACTTCTTGTACTACTCATTCCTCTATATTATGCTACTTTCTACTGTCACAAAATACCCTTATCCCTACCTCCTACAAAAGCAAACCCTTGTACTCACCTACAACCATCTCTATCTACCCACTACAACAATATATCTTCCGCTCTTATTCCTCCCAAAACACCGTACCTTTTCCATCCCAAAAACTTCACCGTACCAAAAACATTCACTCTTAAACTCCTCCCACCCCCTAACAGCTTCTTACTTCATAAACCCAAAAGACTAAGAGTTACTTCCAATAATGACCTAGTCTTATCTGGCGATATTCATCCCAACCCTGTCCCCTGCCTCACTACTAACAACTTCCCCCAACCCCTTTTTCTCCCACTGGAAACAATCATAGTCCCCCTCCCACTTCTTCTACTGCTTCCTCTCCTAACCCCCTTAAGTTCTTCACTATCAATGCTCAGAGCCTAAATAACAAAATACACCAACTACAAGCTTGGATTTGCCACAACCAACCTGACATCTTAGCCATCTCTGAAACCTGGCTAAAACCCCAGATCGCTGACTCTGAAATATTACCTCCTGGTTTCCAAATCCTCAGAAGTGACCGATTAAATAAAAAAGGTGGAGGCTCTGCAATAATCTTCTCTAACCTCCTCTCCCTGATCCCTTTACAAATCCCAACTCCACAATTCAAAAATGCTGAACTTACAGCCAGTCTCCTACAACTAAATAAACATAAGAACATCTGCATTATCTCCCTATACATATCCCCAGGTGACAACATCACTACCCTCGAAAATATTCTTTACTGGGCCTCAACAGAAATCAAATTCAAAACCTACATTCTAGGCGACATTAACATTGATTGGAATAAAATCAACTCTCCTTCCCCCTCCCAATTCATTAACCTCTACAACTTCACCCAAGTAATCCACTCAACCCCCCCAGCCTAACAAAAACAATCCCCCAGGATCCATCATTGACTGGATCCTAGTCTCTCATCCAAACAAAATAATTCTTTCTGGCACTATCCCTGACACCTTCAGTGACCATCTCCCCACTTTCATACACCGCTCAGCTAACTCCACCCAATATCTACACCATTACATCCACACTCATAATCTCAGCAACTTCAACCCCACAATCTTCTCAAACATTTTTAAATATACTAACTGGCAGATCCTAAATACTCTTCCCCTAGACAACACCGTAGAACAATTTAACTCTATCTTCCTAAATACTCTTAACTCTCTAGCCCCACCAAGAAACAAACAAGTCAAAGCTAATTCTGCCCCTTGGCTATCCAAAGAAACAAAACAAATCATGCATCAAAGGGACAAATCCTGGAAGCTATACCAGAAAAATAAAATGCCTTCATCCCTGCTCCAATACACCCAACTCCATAACCAAACAAAAAAACTAATCACCCTGGACAAAAAAAACTACTACAATAAACTTCAGTTCAACCATAATAAGAACCCAAAACAGTTCTGGAAATCAGTTAATTCCCTTCTCCATCCAGGATCCAGGAATAACCCCTGCCCAGACCCTAGTATATCTGACACAGATCTGAGCTCTCTCTTCAACAAATTCTTTACTAAATCTATAGCTAATCCAACTCTCTTTCCTTTACACCTAACAACCCTTTTAACTGTCCTCTCAATTTCCAGTTGAAACCTGTTTCAACCACATTTATAAAAGGCTCTTACCCAAACTAAAGCCATGCTCTAATGCCCCTGACAACATCCCCTCCTCCTTCCTTAAATGTGCTGCTGAAGGCATTGCTCTCCCTATCAGCATCTTAATTAACAGATCTTTAAAAGAGTCGTACATTCCTATTCTTTGACGATCAGCCTACATTCTATCACTTCATAAAGGAGGCAAAAATACTAATATCTCCAACTTCCGCCCAATTGCCCTACTCTCACCTTTATCAGAAATCCTAGAAAAATGTGTCCACCACCAACTCATGCCTTTCTTAACCCAGAGTCACCTCCTAACACCCACCCAACACGGCTTCCACCCTGGACACAGCACAATTACTGCCTCATTATCCTTCTTAGAAACAGTCAATCAAGCCAGGGATTCTGGATTACTAGTTTCAACTGTACTGCTAGATCTTTCTAAAGCCTTTGACACCATCTCTCACAAACACCTTCTCTTTCATCTATCCAACCTTCATCTCTCCCCTGATACTCTATCATGGTTCTCCAGCTACTTATCAGACAGATCTCAAGCTGTCAGATGGAAAAACTCTACCTCCTCCTTCTTACCTACACCCACTGGCATTCCCCAGGGTTCCATCCTTGGACCCATGCTTTTCAACATCTTCATAAATAACCTACACTCTGCCATCCCAGACACAACAGTTATCCAATACGCTGATGACTCTACCTTAGTCTGTGCCGCCTCTAACTTTCCTGAACTACTGACAAAAACCCAAATAGCTTTTTCCACTACTGA
>NC_056730.1:798421344-798506344 GCF_019279795.1 Protopterus annectens
TAATGTACATCCAGATACCTTAAGGCAGCTTACCCCTTATATCCCTCACATGTTGTAACAGCCTAGGTTAGTCATGGTGCATCCCACCATAGACTGACATACAGGGGCATATACCTCTGTTACATACACTGACCTCTGGACTGCAGAAGGGAACACATGTATTGTGCAGATGAGGCCCACACATATATGGACCCAACCCCAAAATATGTGTGGGGGCCACAACAGCAGTGGAATGATGGCAGGAATGGCAGCATGACATACTCACAGGCCACTACATAACAACCCCTGACAGCATGTCATATGGACAAAGCCTGGAATGTAGGTGGAGGACAGAGGCCGGAACACAAGCCCATATGTGAAATAGTGTTGTCATTTACAAAGTAAGTTGCTGGTGCTGCTGGATCATCTGCAACATACCCTTAGTTATGAATATGAAGTCAGAAACACAAATGGATGTAGCCCTCAACACACACACACTGCCAGTGATATATCTGACATAAGATCTGAGTGGTGGACAGACTAAACATAACAGGCACACCTCTGGCCATCAAGTGGATAGGCCCACAGTTGAGAGCTATGCAGACAGACTTCAGTCCATGTTAAACTAGTATGTTCACCAAACCCTGTAACACTGGTGCTATACAATGCATACAACAACACTACTCACACACTGTCTGTAGTTCTGGAACCTCATACAAATATTTAGCTGGCCTGAGCGCGCAGGTTCTTATGTAAGAGGTATTGCTACCTGCTGTCTGTAACACTGCTGCCCACACACAGGAAGGATGTTCACCATACAAGAAAGGTAAAGGGACCATGCCCACATGATGCAGGGATTTATAGTAGTGGTTTGCAATGACAGTGGTCATTGCAAGTACTAGACAGCATGCTGTATGCAGGTAGCAAGTGAAGGGCAATGACTGGTGCAGAGGCAGTCACCTCATCATGTGCGTCATATACAAAAACCATGCTGCAATCTATTCCAAGCAGCTCAATCAATTTATTGGAGAGGGAGAGAGAGTGCTAGAGAGAGACAGAGAGACAGAGAGAAAGAGAAACCAGATCTACAACCAAAACCAAAACAGAAACAAAGAAAGCAGGCTAAGGCCATATACAAGGAGAAAAATAACTCATACAAGGAAACCATCCACAACAGACCTCAATCCCACAACAGGTATGTGAAGTATATATGAATGTAATTGACTATAGTACTTGGTCCATAATACTGAGATAGATGATGTGGAATGATGCATATGTGCCATCAGGTGTTGCTGTTGTAATGATGTTCAGCTGAACAACTGCTATGGACAATAGAGTCTGTCCCTGTGGGTAGTGTCATGCTGTGTCCATATGTGGCACCTTTCTGTGTTGTAGCAAGGCAGACCAGTGCAGCTGTGCAGGAAGGAGAGTTAGACACTGTGGACCTGATGTCTGAATGTACCCCATATATAGGTATGTATATGTGTACACACACACACACACACACACACACACACACACACACAAATATATATATATATATATATATATATATATATACATACATATATATATATATATATATATACATATATATATATATATATATATATATATATATCTATATACGTATGTCTACATATATACAAACACACACACATATGTATGTAAATACATGTTCCCTATATTACCACCACAGTGCTGCATGCTATTTGTGAGGGAACATCACACATAGCAATGCACACAGATATATATATATACAGCTGTAAGTGTATGTAACATGGATGGGTATGTCACATGTGAACTCTTTGTTGGGACCACATTGCCCTTGTCTGTGAAGTAGGGAATGGGAATATGGGGAAGGATTGCAGGTATATATTTGGAGGTGGTTCAGGTTGGTAGATATAGAGGACAACCTACAGAGGTTGTATATGACACATGTGGTGGGTAAACACCCTGGATGGTGTGTGGTCTGTGATGTGGAAGCCCCATGAGCCCCCATATGGAAAGAATGGAACAAGGCCCCACCCATTGCTAGTCACAACAGCAGTTCCATGGCCATGAAGGTGCCTGGCCTGGAGGCTAAGCAGGAGGAACATGTGGACCCTGTGATTGTGTACTGGGTGCCTCAAGGTGCTATAGCACATCCCACAAGTTTCTGTGGAACCCCCTATGGAACAGACCCTGGACCTGACTTCGGGTGACAGGATCATGTCTGCGTGTGCCCCTGAGGGGGCATCCCTGAGGTGGTTCTACTTGAAGGTAGTGCTGGACCAGTAGTTGAGGAGGCCCCAGGATGGGTCCCACATGTAATGTGGCCTGGTAACATTGCCAGATGAGGTGGGAGAGGTGGTTCTGCTGGCAACTATTCCCTAAATATGCTATTGTGTCACTGTCATAGAACATATGTGAATAGTAATAGTCCACACAATCCCGGAACATGTTCAACAGCATGCATAGACATCCCCAATAACACAGAATAAGAAAAGAGGTGATAATATGTTACACCTCGAGAACATTGAGTTGCAATGGATCTTAAGATTAAAGGCACATATAACACCAGGCTTAAACAGCGCAGTCAGTATCAAACCTGTACTAGCTTCACGTTAATATTTTTTAAAACCAATTGTATAGTACATATTGGAAATAAGATGTTTGGTCTCCTCTTTTGTAAGAATATACAGTTTATATGTGAATATCTTAACAATAAGTACAACAATATAAAATAAGTTAGTTCATCCATCTATTTATCTATTCATTTAATACAGTTATTTATAGAAATTTATTTATTTATTTATTTATTTATATATTTATATAGCTCATTTATTGAAGCATTCATCAAAAATATTTATGTGATTATTTATATTGAAGCTTCTTAGCCTAATATTATATTATATCTATACATCTATACATAGAGGCAGTATACTATAATAACAAGTAGTTTAATACTAAGAGAAGATAAAGATCGCTATCCCAGGATATAACAATAATAATTAAATGAATAATCAAATTTAGTATAAATTTTAGCATACTTAAAAGCTACGATATTTATTGTATGTTCATATTTTTATATATATTGAACTTTATTCTTGTCTATGTTTTACATTACTTACATAGACATGTAATAGAGAGGTAATATAATTCCAAACATCTTTTATTAGTACATCTACTTACACTGACAAATTATTTTGACTCATTACAATCATATAATTATTTAGGACTATTAGATAAGATGCAATGACAGTGACTGTATGAACTAGAATCATAATCTCATGTTTTTAGAATGCATTTTATATTCAACATTACTTAATTAATCTTATTAATCTATTTTTGATGTATTTTATTAAAAGTTTAATGTTGATATTGATTTTAAATACAGATATTCAATCTAGCTATGAATTTAATTCATTTACTTAACATTGTGGTTCTTATATATTTTTTCTTAAGGAGACATATACCATGTTATTCCTTATAAACTTTTTTGATTATATAATTATCTCAGAAAGAGTGGGAAATTAAGCTCTTTAAGTACTTAATTCCATAATTGCTGTTACTATAAGAATACCTGAATTTTTCATTTAAAATGTAACCTGAAGAAGCATACCAGTGTGTATGCGAAAGCGCTCGTTTTTGGAATAAATTATATTTTTATTACATCGTGGTGATTCTTGCTTGGTGTTCCTGAGACTTCTACCTTTTTACAAACAAGGTCTTTGGATGGTAACCTTCTTTTTGCTGCTGATACTTCTTGTTATATTAAGATTGTTTTACCATCACACGATGGAAGATATCCAAGTTGAATTGGATTACAACCCGGTTCCGTTGAATACGGTGAGCAAATGGAAAGATGCTATTCATCAAAGTAACAATCCATTGCTAAGCCTTGATCTTGATCGACAATTACCAGTAACCACCATAACAGGTACTGTCATAGATCATAAGGAATTTTATAGCCACCTTAGAGAACTGGAGAATAATTTATATCAGCTATATAAGTTAAGCTGGCAAAGACGCCATCTCGAACCTTGTCTCCACTTCATTGTCATCCCCAGAGGCATGCTCATATTGTGTGTGCCTACATATGGAGACTCGCATCCTGCATTACTGAAGAAATGTCAGGAGCTCAATTTCAGCTTCAGTAAACAGTACATTGCTTTGTTAATCGACTATTTCTCCCCAATAGAAAAAGATTTGACTGTGAAAATTGATGCTCAATATGACACCATAAGCCAAAATTTTAAGGGGGAATTCTATACCAAGAAAGTCGATGTTATGTATTCACAAGTCATGGCATTTAGTGAGAGACTTCAGCAAGTTAAACATAAGAAATTACTAAGAGACTACAATGATTTTTGCACAGGCCAGATATTTATTTGGCCTAAGTATAAAGCACAAAACTCAGATACAAGCTCTGTAAATACCTATCAGTCTACACAATCCTCACACATGCCTCTATTACAAGACAGCAATGAAAGTTCCACCTTAAATATTTCCTCTATTGCCAACGTAATGACTGCAACAGGAAATACCATTTCTGACCAGCAGCGACGTGAACAAGAAGTGCCAGAAAATACTCCACCATCTAATCAAGAAGAACTCAAGCGCACAGAAGTAAATAATGGTGCAAGACCGAAGACTTCTATACAAGGTGCCAATAATGCTTTTTTACAGTTTCCAGTACAATATCGGATCAACAACAGAAACAGATCCAACAGCAGGGGACGAAGAAAAAGGAAATTGTCGGAAGACAATACAGAGGTAAGAAGATGTCAGAGAAATCAGTTGACTTAATTTTTAATCTTTCGAGTCACCATTTAACTTCTGATGAAAAAAACTTCTTAAACAGAGGGCTTTCCTTTGTCCCCTCACAAGGAAGCAGTCTCGCTGAACTGTTAATTGATCTACAAACTTTTGCACGCAATGTATCATTAAAATTAATATATACAAATGAAACTACTACAGCAAATTCTAACAATATAGTCATTTGTAAGAGAAATAGTGTTTTTGTTCCTGACATGTTATCTAATGTCAGCTGTTTCATTCAAGTTTGTGAGAATGACTTTTATCAATATTTTTCTAAATTAACAAATATCAAGGGACGAAACCTTGTATTTTATAACCTTGATAAAGGTGAAAAACAAGCCCTAGCATTTTTTTCCAACAATAAGAACCTAACAGTGAGACCAGCTGATAAGGGAGGTGGTCTGGTAGTAATGGATACTAAATTCTATGATGATTTAATGTTCAATATGTTAAACAATATAAAAGAATATGCTGTTATAACTGACACAGAGCTAGACAGATAAATTTATATTGTCCATGACAATCTATATGATTTATTAATGTGCAGACAACTGAACAAACAGCTCTATGATTTCTGCTTGATAGATAAGCCCTTGATTCCCTTTATCAAGGGCTTACCAAAAATGCACAAACAGATATTTCCACCCCCAATATGTCCAATAGTGGCTGGAAATAAATGGTTGACTGAGAACATCTCAATTTATTTAGAATCCTTATTAGGACCAGTTGTAAAAGAAATACCAACTATCTTGAAAGATACGCAACAGCTATTAGTAGATCTTAAAAGTATAATTTATGAGAATGACACAGCAACCCCCATGATTCTAGCCACTATGGATGTAAAAAGTCTTTTTACCACCATACCAAATGACTATGGTATTGAGGCGGTGAGACAGGTTATTAATGAACACACGATGATAGATAAAGATACGCAACTTCTTGTTTGTGCTTTGTTGGACATAGTGTTGAATAATAATGTTTTCTCATTTGGAGATAAAATATACAAACAGGTATGGGGGGTGGCGATGGGGACCCCCTGTGCCAACTCATATGCAAATTTAGTCCTATATTATTGGGAGTGTCAACATATATTCAACACTGTATATATGAATAATATGATCCTGTACAGACGCTTTGTGGATGACATTCTAATATTATGGAAGGATGATATGCCTTCCTTGAAAGAACTCTTAAACTACCTTGAATCCACCAACACATTTCTTGAATTTACTCTTGATTTTTCATATAACACCATTAATTTTCTTGATGTTACGATATCTATTGATAATGAAAGTGGTCTAAATATGAAATTATATAGGAAGGATTGTTGGAAAAATGCCATTCTTCATTACAACAGCATGCATCCAAGACACATTTTTTCATAATATTGTTAGAAATCAGTATAGTAGGATCTCTAGGTTATGCAGTAAGGAAACAGAACGTATTAAACAACTTGCTATCATGAGTGACCTATTTTTAAAAAGAGGCTATCCTCTAAGTTTAATAGAAAATATTAATAATTAATTTTCTATAAATAATGATATTAATGAACCTAGACACAGAGAAGCTGATAAGGTTGAACAAGCAAATAAGAAGATTACCAATATAAGTTTTAAAATAAAGTCTAATGATATGAGAACCAAGGTCCTGTTTACAACTAGGTACACCAATGATAACCATAATGTTATGGCTATAATAAAGAAAAATTGGAATATATTAACCATAAATCCTGAAGTTAAAGCATTGGTGGGTAATACACCTACATTTTGCTATAGAAACAGCAAAAACATAAAAAGACTTATTTGTAAAGTAAAATCAGTGTCTGGTTTCATTGGATACAAGAGTACTCAAACAGGAACAAAACCTTGTAATAAATGCAGTATGTGCATTTATGTTACCAACAATACAGTCTTTGAAGTGCCTGATTTAAATCATAAATATGAATTTAAGATAAATACCACTTGTGATACCACCAATGTGATTTATTTGGCTACGTGTCAAGAATGCAATGCTTACTATGTAGGTCTAACTTCTAGAAGATTAAGAGACCGTATTTATAACCACGTATATGAAATAAAAAAACAAATACAAACTAATGCTTTGGCCAAACACATTGGTTTGTTTCCTGATCACAATTTTAAGTTTCGAGTGATACAAATAGTGAAGAATAATAAGAAAAGAGGTGATAATATGTTACACCTCGAGAACGTTGAGTTGCAATGGATCTTAAGATTAAAGGCACATATAACACCAGGCTTAAACAGTGCAGTCAGTATCAAACCTGTACTAGCTTCACGTTAATATTTTTTAAAACCAATTGCATAGTACATATTGGAAATAAGATGTTTGGTCTCCTCTTTTGTAAGAATATACAGTTTATATGTGAATATCTTAACAATAAGTACAACAATATAAAATAAGTTAGTTCATCTATCTATTTATCTATTCATTTAATACAGTTATTTATAGAAATTTATTTATTTATTTATTTATTTATTTATTTATTTATCTATACATTTATATAGCTCATTTATTGAAGCATTCATCAAAAATATTTATGTGATTATTTATATTGAAGCTTCTTAGCCTAATATTATATTATATCTATACATCTATACATAGAGGCAGTATACTATAATAACAAGTAGTTTAATACTAAGAGAAGTTAAAGATTGCTATCCCAGGATATAACAATAATAATTAAATGAATAACCAAATTTAGTATAAATTTTAGCATACTTAAAAACTACGATATTTATTGTATGTTCATATTTTTATATATATTGAACTTTATTCTTGTCTATGTTTTACATTATTTACATAGACATGTAATAGAGAGGTAATATAATTCCAAACATCTTTTATTAGTACATCTACTTACACTGACACATTATTTTGACTCATTACATTTATATAATCATCTAGGACTATTATATAAGATACAATGCCAGTGGTTATATGAACTAGAATCATAATTTCATGTTTTTAGAATGCATTTTATATTCAGCATTACTTAATTAATCTTATTAATCTATTTTTGATGTATTTTATTAAAAGTTTAATGTTGATATTGATTTTAAATACAGATATTCAATCTAGTTATGAATTTAATTTATTTACTTAACATTGTGATTCTCATATATTTTTTCCTAAGGAGACTTATACCATGTTATTCCTTATAAACTTTTTGATTATATAATTATCTCAGAAAGAGTGGGAAATTAAGCTTTTTAAGTACTTAATTGCATAATTGCTGTTACTATAAGAATACCTGAATTTTTCATTTAAAATGTAACCTGAAGAAGCATACCAGTGTGTATGCGAAAGCGCTCGTTTTTGGAATAAATTATATTTTTATTACATCGTGGTGATTCTTGCTTGGTGTTCCTGAGACTGGGACTAGGCTGCTAGACGTGGTGTTCAGTGTATGGGACACTGCAAACTGACACACGTTTAGGCCATACTTATCAAGCATCTGCAAAAAGGCTGAAGGTGGGGAGGGTGTGTCAGCATGAAACACCAGTGCACTGCAGCAGGGATCCTAAGGTTGCTAAGAATGCCTGTATCTGCACACAGTCAGGTTCAGGAACTGTGGCAGATGTAACCCTAACTCCACAGCAATAGTGATGGCAGTGTGTGAACTCCAAGGGATGTGCACATCAGCAGGCCTTGCAATCATGCAGAGTTGGGGGACATGTGAAGGGCAGACTGACCATATACTAGCAAATGCAGATGGCCCATGTTAGTATACCCCTGCCAGGATTAGTGACTGCTGTAGTACACATAACAATAGGTGCAACAAACCATCAAGATAAGTGCATGCACACAAATGCACTCACGGAGTGTATGCATTGCAGTCAGCATCTGCACACCTAACAAATTTCTTAGACACTACATGTGAATGTACAGGAAATATGTCACATATCAGGCTCATGTACTGTTAATATATGCAGTGATGTGGTCCCATGGCAGCTCAAGGAAGAGTGTGTCATATCAATAAAGGTGTGTACACTCCCCATAGCCACGGTAAGGTCTGACGGTTGTCAGTGTCATATCGGATTGGTCATACATGCACCGCTGATGTTGAGATCTGTAAACCAGACATGGGGCATTCACAAATGACATCTATCCACATATCATCCCAGGTATGTGTTGTTCTAACACATAGGGGCTGTGAGCATTAGAGCAAACATAACTAACACAGTAATACACATTCAGCAATGGTTTATACACCTGTGAGGTTTGGTGCACAGTACATGTCAGGGTGCAGAACAGGTGCACAGCAATACTGTGTACAGGGGTGCAGTGTTTTCCAGGGGAAGGAGCATCACCCACCAACACAGCCCATGCATCACAGACATGTATACTGTTGCTATTATGGATTGACTATAGCTGCACTGCATGCTGTTGAGTACGTTATGCATGTTGACAGATGGATATTGGGAGGACTGTGTGTACTATTTTTGTGCAACCTCACTGTTATGTGTGTGTGTGTGTGTGTGTGTGTGTGTGGGGGGGGGGGTATTTTGTCTGTAGTGCAATCTGGTGGAGTGGAGAGGGGTTTATCCATGTAGGATGTGTGTGTGTGTGTGTGTGTGTGTGTGTGTGTGTGTGTGTGTGTGTGTGTGTGTGTGTGTGTGTGTGTGTGTGTTTGTGTGGGTGTCCATGTATGTTCATACGGCATTACTTCCCCTTGGGATAGTGCAGTATATGGACATGAACTGACACATGAGACACCAGGAATACTTGTCTGATATGTAATCACAGGACAGCTGATAGTATAATAAGGTCTGTAGCATGGAACATGCATTAGGAGGGAAAGTTAACAGCAGGTATACCCTTAATATTGCAATCAGCAGAGAGGTGAATGAATACCCATGTATGCAGCACTACAGATGCATTGGGGAATTACTAGACAATACCAGGGAGTGTATCCATACATTACTGTTGTCCACATGATAAGTTGATTGAGCAGCAGATCTGGCGTGTACTGAGCAATACTTACATATGACACTCCAGTGTGTGACATTATGGAGTGAAAGCAGTAGCCCCTAACATATAGGGACCATCCTCATGATGTCCAGACATACCCAGGGTGAACACTGCATGACAAGCAGTGAGGCCATGCAAAACCTACTCCACTCACGTCATGGAGGTAATGGAATAACAGGTCTTGTGTTGTGATCACTTGTCTAGGCATTTAGAGGAATGATGCATTAATGAGTTGTATTAATGAGTGTATGCTACCAAGTGTGATGCAGGATGGGGAACTTATGTGAATAAACGTTGGACTGTCTGTCAAATCAGGGACAGGTAGGTATTAAGGTGGAATGTGTGTGTGTGTGTGTGTGTGTGTGTGTGTGTGTGTGTGTGTGTGTGTGTGTGTGTGTGTGTGTGTACTATTATGCAATGCTGTACAGGTCTTAAAGTGCATTTCTTGCTTTCCCCCACAGGTGGCGAGGTGGGTCAGTGTCCCTCCTGCATGTAATTTGATGTTGGTGTCCATGCAGACACCAAAGATGATGATAATACTGTTCAGGCACAGGCGGGATTGTCAGTGGCCGAATCTGTGCCATCGATTATTGACATCCCCCTCTTAGCCACCCCAACCCTGCACACAGTACCTATACATACCACATCACCAGTGGCTATAGCAGAGGGACAATTGGTGGTTGGTGGAAGTGCACAGGAGAGTGTGGTATCCATGCCTACTGTGTCTGGTCACAGCAGGCATAGTCGGATGTCTGATAGGGCAAAACATAGGCAGATGTACTGAGTTACTCGTGGTAGGCCTGCTGGTCATCATGCCCTGGGCAGAAGCACCACAACTGGTACCACCAGGTGCATGTTTGAGACTGTCATGGGGGCGCAGGCATGTATGGAACTGTACACAAGACAGCGCCTGAGGCTGCAAAGGGCCGCTCTGTCATCTGCATGTGACAACTTCCATGAATTTCTGGTGCCCTCCATGATTATACCGAGGCCATGGATAGACGGTTGGGTGAGATGGTGGGCCTCATCGACCGTGGTTTGTCCGTGCTCAAACATGTGGTGGGAGTGCAGTGATGGCCACATGGATGTAGGCCAATAACACCAACAGCTGGCAGTTGACATGGATGTGCCAGTACACCAAGGCGCTCCTGTAGTAGCAGTACCAGCTGCAGCACTGCAGGGGGCTCTGTCCACACCACACCACAGCAGGCCATGTGCACATGGCTCTGGCCAGTCACAGGAGGGGCCTGGTTCCAGTGGACATCTTTCATCATCAAGGGAGAGTGGCACATCGAGGCTTCTACCTGGACATGCCCATGGAACTCCTGGCAAGCACAGTCTGCGTGTCCATGGCCAGAGGCAGTGAATTGCACACCCTGCCAGGTATGGTCTGCAGCTGTCCAAGAAACACGTGTATAGGGTAGCCACATGGCAGAACTGTGTGCATGCATACATACACACTATATGAACACACCTAGGGCAACCCCATACCTACACACACACCACATCACCACACCAATTTCAGCTAATTACACCCCTCACTAACACACATGGTGTCAAATGTATGGCCCACCCTCAGTCTTTGGCAAACCAACAACACACCCTGTGCATATGATGATACCTGTGCCACATCCCTGTCATCCATAACATCGATGCAGGGACAGGCTAATATGGTTCTGATGCACATGCTGACTGTACTACAGTGTACCAATTTACTGTTGCATAACATGTCATCAGGAGTAATGTTTAATGCATACATGTTTTGTAGTGTAGCTGTCCAGCCATTATGCATTATAGCTGTTAGTAACATTGAATGATTGTGGTCTCCATAATGTTAACCATTTGTGTTGTAGGTGTACATGTGTCAGTAGGAGGATGGTCTTCAGTCATATTCCACAAGAGGTATGGAACTGTGGTGACACCATGGCTGTGACATATCCAGAGTACAGTTGAACACATCACAGGTTTGTGTAACAGTTATCGCCTGTTCCACATGGACAGGTGACCCACTGGGACATGTACAGTTAGAAACGTGATGTAGATCCATCCACATGCATGCACAGTCTTACTTGACAACACTGGGAATAGACCCCTACCTAGGTATGTAGCGCTACTGAAGTGTGTGGCTTTCATTGCACGCACCACACAGCATTTAGGGTGAGATGTGTTCCAGGTTACATGTTACATGCAGAACATCCCCAGATATGTACAGTAAAGTCATGAGGGATATAATGGTTGTATATGGACAATACATAGTGTGACATACCATCATATACACATTAACAGAGATATAACAGGCATACACACATCCGAGAGACCTAGGCCTATCAGTGCTAACTAACTTGTCAGGTTGTCCAATGTGTTACAGGTAGGCTGTACACAGCACATGCATAACTGGGCTGGATTGTGGTATCAGTTACCTGTATTGTTGATGGTGGCAGTGGTCACCATACAGTGGTATATGTGACATATATCGGGTGAATCATGGTGTAATGACAGTGTATATTGTACTCACTGGAACCCATGATGACACTCTGACATATCCACCATCACACATTGCCCATGGCTGCTATACAATCCATTGTACATCCCAACAGTGGTACTACAGGGATATGCATCTAATACACATGCCACAGGCATAATAGGGTGTTGCATTATCATGCCTTACCTATGGTCAGCAACAACACTATCCATACTACTGTGTGGCAATGCGTATTGTAATAGAAGTATGTGGCCTCAGAATGCTGTACCCTACAGATATACAGACATGCACACATACACATACTTGCCAGAACTCAATGGGTATCCCATGCCTATCGACCCATTTGTGCAACACTGTTGTGCTGGTACTGCAAGGCTCATGTAGCCATTAGGGAGAGGAGCATAACAGGGTACATGCAATGTCTTATACAGCAGCAGCTACATCTTACTATGGCAATGGGTGTTGCTGTGGTTGTGAAGACCCTCATGGTATTCCCAACTACAGGTGTACTAAAACACAGACACTGCTATCCTCAGTAATGCACATGTCCTCATGTGTCAGTACTGGGGTACATCACAGCAGGTGGTCATAATTGTGTACCTGGCAATTGTCCATGGAGAGATGGGTAGTGTAGGAGATGTGTGCACAGTGGTATCATGCCACCTGTCATATGCCATCAGGCCATCTATCTACAAATTCAACTGTGGTGACCCTCAGGGTGAGAGTTACATGCATCAGCCAATCCTCTGGGTGTCTCCTGCAAATGGTCAAGCAGGTGATCCAGTTGACATGTATGCAACATGTATTAC
The DNA here is from genome assembly GCF_019279795.1 of Protopterus annectens. Classification (NCBI taxonomy): domain Eukaryota; kingdom Metazoa; phylum Chordata; order Ceratodontiformes; family Protopteridae; genus Protopterus; species Protopterus annectens. The sequence continues at coordinate 798,434,410 of NC_056730.1, forward strand.
AACACATGGTTAGTGTCTGTGATGGAGACCTGTACCAAAGCATGTTCTGTTGACTGTGGTAGTGTAGTGGAGGTACCCGTGGCATGTGGTCTCCCATATGTGCTTATATGCGCCAGTTATAACACAGCTGGACAGACATGTCAGTGTCAGTCAAGCATAGGTTGCCTGTACATATCCAAGCTGGATACCTGCCTTTTGCACACCTGTACAGGGATGACAGACATCATCTTGGCAAGTAGCTATGCAGTAGGATGAATGTGTCGACAGATAGACGTCTAGTTTTCAGTACTACATTTAGCAATCTACTCTTGCCTGGGAAAGCACTGTCAACAGTAGTACCACCATGATACACTACATGCCAGTGTGACAGCATGTAAAAAGAAGTTATGTACCTACCATAACGTTCCATGTTAGTTGTCTTCATCTCGCCTTCCTTCTTGCTTATTGGGATTGGAGCCAATCCTCGGCTCCGACTCGGCCATCTTCAATAGCTCAAGAGCTGTTTACTGGCTTGAGTCTACCCCTTATCCCATAATGGCTAGCGATAGCTACCCAGATCTCATTTGAAATAGCTAACTCCAGACATAACAAGAGAATAAATCAGTCAAATAATCAGTTGACTATACCTGCCAAATTCTCTAAGTCAATAGAGCAAGAACAAGAGAACACACAGCCAGTGAAACAGAAACTCCTCTCGGTCCACTAGGACAGGGGCATGGAGGGTGGGACGCAAGAAGGAAGGCGAGATGAAGACAACTAACATGGAACGTTATGGTAGGTACATAACTTCTTTATGTTAAGTTGTCTATCTCGCCTTCATTCTTGCTGGTTGGGACAGCGTCCATAGCACCTAATATCCTGGGTGGCTCAGTGGAACAGACTCTTCAGAACAGTGGAACCAAAGTCACCTCTGCTCCTGGAGACCATATCCAACTTGTAATGAGAAATAAAGGTATGAGAGTTTGCCCACGTGGCAGCTGCACAGATAGAATCCATGGGCAACCTAGACTGGAAGGCTACAGAGGTGGGCAAAGCCCTAGTAGAATGACCTTTCAGTTTAATAGGTAACTCTTTGTTCCTTAACTGATAAATGAAAGCAATAGTGTGTGACAACCATCTAGACAAGGTTACCTTGGAAAATGGGAGACCTTGTTTGCCCTAGGCATAAGAAAGGAATAGTTATTCCGACTTCCTTATTTCCTTAGTTCTGTGCAGGTAAAAATGCAATCGCCTATGAACTTCCAATTGGTGTAGTTTGTACTCTGCCTTGTTGGTATGATTAGGGAAAACACAGAAAGATCTATAGATTGGTTTAAATTATTTTCTGTGCAGACTTTAGGAAGAAATGAAGGATTAGTCCTCAGAGCAACACTGTCCTTATGAAAAACCAAGTAAAGGGGAAGAACACATAGCGCCTGAAATTCAGAGACGCATCTGGCTGAAGTAATAGCTATCAGAAAGAGTGTCTTCCAAGATAGAAACTTGATAGAGCAGGACGCTGCTGGTTCAAAAGGGGGCAGAATTAAGGAAGTTAGGACTAAATTAAGGTCCCAAGGAGGAGGGGGATCTCTCACTGGAGGCCTAAGAAGAATAGTCCCTCTCAAAAAAGCTTTACAGAGCTTATGAGACATAATGTTAGAATTTGAAAAACCAACATGAAAGTTAGAACTGGCCACCAATTGTACCTTGATCATAGCAGAAGCAGATCCGGAGTGAAACAGATGTGCTAGGAATTCCATGATTTCATGGACTGGGGCTGAAAAGGGATCCACATTCCAAGCCTTTGCCCAACAAGAAAAATGTTTTCATTTGTTAGCATAAGTTTTCCTCATTATAGACTTGTGAGAGGAGACGATAATCTCACATACTGCTGTGAAAATGCTGGGAAGCCTGGCTAAGGTTGGAAGTGAAGCAACAAAGCTGTGAGCTGGAGAGTTTTGAGGGATTGATGCAACCAGCCTGATTGATTAACCAGGAGGTCTGGAATTGGGTCCAGAGTCCAGGGCTGATCAAGAAGGTAATGGTGCAGGAACGGGAACCATATCTGTTGAGGCCAGTAGGGAGCAATGAGGATCATTTTGCAACCCAACGATATTGCTTTCTGTATAAGTTTGGATATCAGAGAGAAAGGAGGAAAGGCATAAAGAAGTCCCTGGGGCCAAACGTGGACTAGAACATCTCTGCGTATGTGACCTGGAAGCAGACGAAGGGAGAAGTAGTTGCTGCATTTGCTGTTGAAGGGGGTGGCAAAGAGATCACAGCAAGGCTGTCCCCATTTGCGGAAAATACGATTCACAACTTCCTGATTCAGAGACTACTTGTGAGGCATGAGGATAACTTTGCTGAGCCTGTCCGCTATGACGTTGGATCTCCTAGGAATGTGCATCGCAACCAGAAAACGTTGGTAGGAAACCGCCCACTGCCAAATTCTGAGTGCTTCTCAACACAGTGGGTAGGATCTGGTTCTGCCCTGCTTGTTGATGTACCACACCACTGACATGTTGTCTGTTTGAATAGCAGTGGTCCCAGAAGGAAGAGAGTCTTGAAGGGCTTGCAACACCAGGAGCACGGCTCTCATTTCCAGGACATTTATGTGCAGATGGTACTCATGAGGTTGCCAAGTGCCTTGGACTGTCCTGCCCAGATAATGCCCACCACCCTATCAGGGAGGCATCTGTCATCACTGTGGCTACCGGAGGGGGGTTGTATGAAAGGTCTGCCCTGAGTAACTAGTGGGGAGATCATCCACCAAGAAAGATGTCTTTTGCATGCATTCATGCTCATGATCATGTGAGTCATGGGTAGATCTTGGAAAAACCACTGCGCAAATAGAAGCCACTGAAGAATTCTCATATGAAAGTGCTCTAGTGGGATTAGAAGAATGACTGCTGCCATGGAACCCAGAGTTTGAAGGATGTACTTGACTTGGATCCTTTTGCTCTGCATCAGAACCTGTACCTGCTCTCAAATTGCGGACACCCTTTCTAGTGGTAGCCTTGCAAACATATCCCTTGTGTCTAAGTCTGATCCTATGTAAGTGATAGATTGACAGGGCAATAAGGCAGATTTTTCAAAATTTATTGTAATGCCTAGCTGGGAGCAGATTGTGATTGTGTAGTCCCATGCTTGTAGGAGATGATGCCTGGTGGTAGCAGTAAGGAGCCAGTCATCTAGATACGGAAACACCTGGAATCCTTAATGTCTCAGGTGAGCTGTGACCACTGCCATACATTTGGTGAACACCCTGGGGGTTGTGGTGAGACCAAAGGGCAGAGCTCTGAACTGATAATGACTGGCCCCCAGCTGGAAGCAAAGATATCTCCTGGAGCACCTGTCCATCTTGATATGGTAGTACGCATCCTGAAGATCTGTCGAGCACATCCAATTGTCTTGACCCAGAAAGGGTAGAATGGATTGTAGTGTGACCATCCAAAACTTTGTTCATTGCACAGACCTGTTTAGTCTGCTGAGATCCAGAATCGGTCTCCAGTACCCTGTCTTTTTTGGTACTAAAATGAACCTTGAGTAAGTACCGGATCCATGCTGGTCTTCCGGGACTTCCTGGATGGCTCTTTTTTCTAGCAGTTTTGAAACTTCTATTACTGTTTGCTCCTTCAGATTGGGTGGAACATCTGGAAGGGTCTTCCTTTACTGTAAAGGGGATTGATGGAAGGGGATTTTGTAACTTCTGGATATAATGGACCATACCCATTTGTCTTGTGTTAAACGTTGCCAAGCTTTTGGGTACAGCGAAAGTCTTCTCTGACTGCCTCCAGAGGTAAGCAGCCAGGCAACCCTTCAGGGATGCTGGAAGGGCTTATCAGAGAAGGATTCTTTGTTGCCCAGGTTCTGTGGACCCCCTCTGCCACGAGGGTGGCATCTATTATTATTTTCCCCCTCTGCCTCTGGAGGAAAAATCACTACGTGTGCCAGGCAAGGCTCTCTGAGATTTACAGAACCACATCTTCCCACTCTTGTGACATTTGGGGTAAGGTCTAGAGGGAGTGGAAAAATGGACTCCCATGGCAGAGAGAGTCTTGCCTTCTTGCTCACACCTAGTCAAAGTGGCTTTCACCTGTGGTCCAAAAAGAAAGGAGCCATCAAAGGGAGTGTTGGTGAAGGATGCTCGAAAGGGTTCCGCAAAATTACACAGCTGCATCCACGCATGCCTCCTAAGGGCCACACCCATACCTGCGGCTCTACTTGCCCCATCAGCGGCATAGGAAATGAGCCTCATGGAGGAGTTAACAACAGAATTAAGCATCGCTAGCTGGGAAGCTACCTTGGCTTGTGATCCCTCAGCTGTTGGATCTTGAAGGGTATCTCCGCGCTCTTTAAGGAGATCCCTTTGAAGTTGGATAAAATGACATAGGTAGTTCAGTGACCTCATAGAGAAGGTCACTGAGGTGAACATTCACTTCCTGTATCTGTCCATCATCCTAGACTCCTTGTTAGGGGGGTGGACAGATGAAGAGGTCTCCACTAACTCTTTTTTGATGGCTACTGCTACCACCATGGCATCAACAGGAACACCTTTCAAAAGGAATTGCTTATCCTGGGGTGCTGTAATGATTTTACTAGGTCTCCTCAGTGTTGGTTCCACTGTATCCGGAGCTGACCAAGCCTTCTGAGCCACCACTGTTATAAGTGGATCGAAAGGTGGAGACACCCAGGAGGTGGAAGGTCGGGAACTGAAAGCATCCAGAAATACAGCCTCATCCTCGGTAGGGGCTAGGGGATTCTAGTTCCCCCTCTGCTTAAGCATTTCTAGGATGTCCGAGAAGGAAACATCTTCAGAGAGGGAATCTCAGGGACCCTTCCGAATCATCTAAGTCTGTATCGGAAGTGACAGACTCGGGGGAGTCAATGTGCTTCCTCTTGCACTTTTTCTTCCGACGGGGCTCCTCTGAGTGATCAGGAGAGGCCTCAGAAGAGGAAGAAACACCCAATGGGGTGTCCTGGAGCATCGGTTCCCTACGCTTAGGGTCTGAAGGAGGAGCAGAGGTTGGCACAGGCACTACAGGGGACGGAGTTGGTGGGGCTGAAAGTGGAGCTGACTCAAAGGACAGCACACTCCGGCATGACATCGAAGGCATCCCTTCCCTGATGCAGAGAAAGCTCCGGTTCCGAAGAAATAAGAATCTTTCTCCGCACTGAGGGGGACGGCTCCAAGGCCGATGTTGGAGCCGAGCTCACCTGCGCCGAAACTCCGAGAGGGAGAACAGGGTCAGACAAGGGTCCGATGCCACTCGCCCCCTCAGAGCCGATGAGGGAGCCATGGCACCCAGATCCCTCAATGGAAAGAACCAGTGAGGAAATCAGAGCCGAAGTTGGAACTGAAGGAGATAGAGTTATCAGAGCCGATAGTTCCACTACTCAAACCCCAACAAACTCTGGCTCCGAAATCGTTGGAGTCAGAGGAGGAACAGCAAGAGAAGTGGACAGAGCCGATACCTGTTGAGGAGGGCTGGACAATAATTTAGCTAGCACCTGCGACTTTAGCAACCTACTGACCACTCTTTTCACATCATGATCCGACAGCTTAGAGGATCGAGAGGAGTGAGAGGATCGGTGACTATGCTCACTCTGAAGTAAAGGAGATCGAAGAGCCGAATTCACTGACTCTAGGGAAGGGGACCTCAGCCTCTTGTGGCTCTGCAATGGCTCCAAAGCCTCTGATGGAGCTGATGGTGAGATTGTCTTGTTGGTGCCAGCTGGAACGGATGTAGAAGATAAATCCTGAACTGAAGACGGCTCCGAAATTGGAGCAGACGGCTTAGTGGATTTAAGGGATTTCAGTGGCTGTGAGCTCTTGGCTGGTGAATCCTGGGGTATTAAAAGACCCCTAAGAATCAACTTAGTCTTACACTCCTGCAGGACTCTTGGACTAAAGGCATGGCAAATAGAACAAGAGTCCTGCAGGTGCATAGCGCCTAAGCAATAGATGCAAGAAGTGTGCCCATCTGTCAGAGACATTTTCTGACAGCATGAGTCACACTTCTTAAACCCAGAAACCTTAGATTACTTTGCATACTTTACCGTAGAATGAAACCAACCAATTTCTAACAACAATGAAAAGGAGCAATATTCAGTCTACAAGAACAAAAAACACACCTACTAGAAAGACTATAGATAAAAGGTTTCTTTCTTTTTTTTTTTTTTTTTGTTTAAGAAGATAATAGGAAAGCCTCTAATTTAAATGGCTAGCCTATATGGAAAAAAGGAGTAGGAAAGCCTCTAACTTAAATGACTAACCTGGAATGAAGGGGGGAGGGGGAGAACTCTCTAAGTTAAACAAGTTCTACAAAAAAGGGGTACTATGTAATAAACAATTATCTACCACAGAAACAAACCTATCACTAATAATAAGGTACTAGTGAAAAATACACAAAAAATTCTATACAAGCCTGAGCCAGAAAAACGACACCTCACAGCTGAAGTGGCAAATGCGATCTGGGTAGTTATCACTAGGCATTATGGGATAAGGGGTAGCCTCGAGCCAGTAAACAGCTCTCGAGCTATTGAAGATGGCCAAGTCAGAGCCAAGGATTGGCTCCGATCCCAACCAGCAAGAACGAAGGCGAGATAGACAACTTAACATCCTGGGTTAGTACCCTTTTATGTAACACACTCACATGGATAACAGTGCTATACAGGTTTTATATACTTGAGTGTCCCAGATATGACACTTACACCCCTTGCTACTGTAATGACAGCACATCGATGCATGTATTGTACATGACATTATATACACTTATTACAGATGTCATTACCCTGCTATGTTATCAGACTAGGATGCAAGCACTGGCTACCAGGGCTGAGCCATGTTTAGCAGGTGTCAGCATTCCTGCAATATAACAGCTAAGCAAATTTTTGTACTGGAAGTGAAGCCTACATGGTGTAAGCACCTATACGTTTAACCGTAGCTTAGCACCGCTTACGCAAACACACTTAAAGCTGCTTAAAACTGCCTTAAAAACTCTGTATCCCACAGCCCTTGTTCTGCCCAGCAACAAAATACACAGCCATTGCAGGTCTTGAACCCAGCACCCTGTACACTATAGTCACAACAGTTAAACACTACACCATGACAACTGTGACAACAGTTGTTGTTTTCCAATATATCTGTCACTACACATATTGAATAGTATTGAGCAATTGCTTTGACTTTCACAATTGTGTAATACTTGTTATTGATATTACTGCTGCATCGCATATGTTGTTATATCTAAATATACATATATCAGATACATACAGTAAGATACATCTGGGAAGGTATACACAACTGTGATGTTTGCACATGACAGGAATATTGATATATACAGATACATATGTAGATATATGTCTACATGTACATACACATATATATTCATGCATATGTATTTCTACACATCTGTATAGTGCATCATATATATGGTCATTTGTAGATCTCTCTCTCTCTATACATATATATATATATATATATATATATATATATATATATATATATATATATATCTATATATGTATGCATGTATATATATATATATATATATATATATATATATATATATATATATATATATACACATATATGTTTAACATATGTCCAGAACATGGAGTGGAGTCCTACCTCAGCACCAATAGTCCCAACTTCTTAGTGCAAGAGGATGTCATGTATGTATTGCAGGTATATATGTAGATTGTTGCTACTGTAACAGGGGTTGTCTTAACAGATATGTGTGTGGAAGGTCACATCTGCTTTTGACATGTACACCATTGGCTACTGACAGACATCCTAAGGACATCATAGTACAGTACCACTGCTAGCACAGAAATAATCCTGTGTACTACAGCACAGATATGGCCAATATATTTGGACAGTCTAGCACTCTGTGGTCAGTCCAGAGGTGTGCACAGATCCCCTTCATGCGAGACATGTAGACCACGCCTCACAATGTGGATGTTAACAGCCATGTACATGGGTATGTATATCATGTAAATACTGGACTACATATGCCCACACAGTTTATGCATTCACACACGCAAGTCTGTCCTGATACATAATACCTAGTAGTGCAGAGGTTACATGGCCACATACTACCCAGTAGTAAGTGACATACATCTGTACAGAATCCCACTGCTTTGTCAGACATACACAACAGTTATGGTGGCCTGGCAGCAGTATGTCTTGCAAATAACTGGACATAACAGCACACTGGGTAATTACACTAAGCTGCTAGGCATGTCACAAAGCACTGTGCAAACTACAGGCAGACTGCCACAACACTGGACTACATTTTGTATGGGGGAATACACATGGGTGGGATGTTGACATAATGGTTAAGGTGTTTGCCTTACAAACACAAGGTACAGGGTTTGATTATCACAGGGTGCAATTGGCTAGGCTTAAAAAATGGCCCACAAGGGCAGTTAGCCGAGTACTAACCTATGAAACCTATGAACCTGCAAATATAGCAGGCTTTACACGCATGTCACAGCACAGAGTAACAGACACCTGTGAGAATGTGCTTACCCACAACCAATGTGTACACAGCCACAGCCACATATGGTACACAAGCTTAATTTGACACTATATGGACTGTCTGATAAACACCATCCTCATATGTGCCACTCACACACTAACCCTACATACACTGGGTCACAACACATTGTGGTCCAATGCCTGTCTGTGGTATGGGACACGTGTGTCTGGCCCTACAGACATGTCTGCCGGTAGGGTACCATACACTGGAGCAAAATGTAACATCAGATAGTGCAGGACCAAGAACAATGGCATCTACCACAGTCTGTGCACAGCCCAAGATACGTATGCGCAATACACGTACTGTCAACAATCACCATAAGTACACAGACCCCAGTACTATACACACAATTGCAGAATGCCCAGGTTATGTCCTCAGAAATAACCCCTACTACACATAACATGTCTAGCAGTCTGATATCTGACTGGCATATCAGGTATGATGTCAATAAATAATGGTGTACAGAACATATGCACCTCTTACTGCATGACATATGTACAAAGGTTGACAGACTTGTGGCTTGAGCCACAAACACTGAACCAATATTGGGATGTTGCTGTGATAACCTCATACATTTACTGTCATACCAGGGTTTGTTGTGACATATGCCCTATGAGGGATATGAAGGCAGTAACTCTCATGGCTGTCACCATGTACTGACTGCAATCCTCAGACTATGCTTCCACAGTTCTAAGATAGGGGTTCTGTGAGTAACACAAGAAACATAAGTCTCCACACACTGCCCAGACTGCAGATAACCCTACAAGTGGGAGTTTCTTCAAACACATAACACTGTCATGAAAGGTATTAAATAATTTTGACCAGCCATATCCACACACACACACACACACACACACACACACACACACACACACACACACACACACACACACACACACACACACACTCACATCCTGTTAAACCAAACACTTACATTCTGTAGTCATGTCTGGCACGTCCCCCTCCTGTCTGGTGGCCTGTTTCCACAGAGTATGTTGTTAGAGGTAAATCCCAATAACATCTATGATGCTGTTTGACAAACACCAAAATTGAGGTCCTGTTCATAGTGAATGAAAAGGCCCAACACCCACATGATGTTCCTAGATATTGGAGTGCGTTTCTATGCAATTGGCTATGGGAATGTTACCACAGCTGTTCCACATGCAATCAGCTGCAGGGGGGCTGCAATATGTGCAGAGGCTATCAGCTGATCATGAGCATCACTTACAAAACACAAGCTGCTGCATAAGCAAAGTAGACGTACATCTCCACATCCACCAGAGACGGAGTGAGAGAGACAGATACAATGTAAGTCAGGGAGGGAGTGGGAGAGTAAAATGTAAGTATGTTTGTGTCACACATCTACCAGTACAGGCTTTCAAACTCCTGATTGACTATGTATTGTTATCACATGTCTATGCATTTATTGCATGTGCTACACAGCTTACATGTCAGGGAGCTGTGCAAAGGTATATCTGATGGTGAGTGACATCTGCAACAGTGATATAGGAGTGATAAGGTAGGTGTAGTACACGTGCCTGTCCACATGAACAGGTGTCAACGTCAACACAGCCACACTCTCTCACTGACTCACACACATTGACACAGTTGTCAGGGTCAGGAATAGACTTCCTAACTAGCTAGTTTGTCACAATAGAGTAATGCGCAGGTATCACATGCACCACAATGGTTATCCGGATGATATATGGGCAAAGGGTATGTGAAGGTGCCTGGCATCAGGCGGCATGCTTCTGTAGGCCAATGGGAGTTGTAGTGAGTGTGAATGTGGTCAAAAGCATCATGCTTCACACACACACACACAAACACACACACACACACACACACACACACACACACACACACACACACACACACACACACGGTGCCAGTACTGACATGCATGGGTTCATTGCTTCACAGGTGTGTAGTGGTTGACTGTGCCAGAAGGCTGTACAAGGCTAGGTGAAGTGTATACCTTGGCATCAGGCCACATGACAATGGTCTGCAGTGTGGCTTAGGGGTGTAGTCTCTGGATTGGCCCACACAGGTGGGTATTGCATTCACCATCCCATCACCTTGGTTACTACTGTGTGTGGCCAGTGCTGTGCAATGCTTGCCATGTATGTGTTCTATAGTTCAATGAAATTGATGGTGTCTGGGATGTGCATACATCCCACATGCATGTTCAGTGACATGTGGATCTCTACCTGGGGTATCTGGCCCATGTTGTGTATGCAGATTATCATTAGATGTGCCAGTCCAGGCCTCATGTGGCGGGAACTGGTAATTGACACCAGGCTGACCCTGCTCCTACATTGATAGCATGATACAGGTATTCCCTTGTGTCAGTGGCATCTGTCCATACAAGGCATGTGTTTAAGGCATGGTATGTCCTTTGTGCGTCACATTTGATGGCACCACAGTTGTTTCAGGCGTCCAGTAGGGAACATAGTGAAAGTGCACTGTCTACAGTTATGTGACCATTATTGTAATGGGACAGGGTGGAATGCTTTCTGTAGACCACTGCAATCACACCATGATAACTATCTGTGGGCAATATGCAGGGTACTACCAACAAAATTGTTGTTGCCTAGCCAAGTGTGTTTGTGTACGAAGCATGGGTTGAGAGTGTTCTCTGAGTAATACAAGGGTTGCTTAATTTGTTTTCCAGTTCTTGATGTCACATGTAGGGATATGGATTGGCACCCCAGCCTCTTGGCTATTTGACATCTGTTATTCTTGTAAGGTGGACATTGTGACATATAATAGGTCCACCATATAAGAAATTTGAAAAACCCACTTAACAATGTGTCCAGTTGATACACACTCACCTCCACACAGCATACACATGACAAACAGAGACACACACACACACACACACACACACACACACACACACACACACACACACAGTTGCCATGCCTGAGATTAGAACTCCTACCTAACTAGTTCATCACACTACAGCATTACACAGTTATAGGATGTGCCATGGAGATTACTGGGCTACACCTTCCCCAAAGGTGTATTTCAAGGTGAATGACATCAACAGGCATGCCAACGTAGAACATTTGAAATTGTAGTGAGTGTGACTAGTCTAAAAAGCATTTCTCCCTCCCTTTGAAATACTCCTTCCCCAAAAGTGTATTTCAAAATGAATTACATCAGCAGGCTTGCCAAAGAAGGGCAATGGGGGTTGTATTGACTGTGAATGGCCTCAAAAGCATTGTTCCCTACACAGACAAAAACACACACAAACATCCACACTTGCCATGCCTAGGAATAGAACCCCTATCAAACTACAATATCACACTACAGCATTATGCTGTTATAGGATGCACCACAGAGGTTAGCAGACTATACCTTCCCCAAAGGTGTATTTCAAAATGAATGACATCAGCAGGCTTGCCAAAGAAGGGCAATGGAGGTTGTAGTCACTGTGAATGGCTTCAAAAGCATTGCTCCCTACACAAAGAAATGAACACACACTTGCCATATCTGGAATACAACCCCATTTATACACATTTATAGGACATGCCACAGAGATTACTGGGCTAGCCCTTCCCCAAAGGTGTATTTCAAAGTGACTGACAGCAGGCTTGTCACTGACATCAGCAGGCTTGCCATAGTAGGGCAATGGGGAAGCCAGTGTGTGTGCATGGGCCATAGCCCATTCATCTAGAGGTAGACACACCGCACTCAGGCACACACAGGTTTATATTCCACAGGTACATGTATACAACTGCTAGATGACTACTGCATTGTACAGTCATATTGCACAGTTAGCACTAGCACCACAGATTCTATAATGCTGAGGGATTCCATAGGCAATTGTCTCCAGTGAGTGACATTTACACATCATGTGGTTGTAGCCATTTGGCTGTGTGGGACAGGCCTCATGATGGAAGGCTCTTTGTCACTGTCACTCTCTTCCACACATCTATGCATGTGTACATTTGGCATATTATTGTGTGTTGTCCTTGGATATATGTGTGTATTCCTATCCAATATGTGTGCAAAGCATGACTGGTGCATACTGAGGAGTGTATGCACTAACACCTGCAACTGCAAGATATGTATGGTCCACTGTTGTGCCAGACATGGGCTTCATTTCTTTAAGTGTGTGAGCATGCCCAGTATGACCTTTCAGTATTTTGTTGTCTGACATTGCCTTCATTTCTATAAGTGTGGGAGCATGCCCAGTATGTCCTTCTGTATTGAATGTGTGGATCCAATCCAGGTATATTGTACTCCATTGCAGACTTTAGTGTTCTACACCTACAGCTAGCAAATTCTTTAAGCAGAATATCTGTAGATCAGTTGATAATATGGGGTCAAACTGGACAAGGGATAGTGGGTACTGTAGATAATTGTTTCTGTGCTGCTTCTGCTACATGATCCTGGTGTTAGCAGAGATATTCAGAGATGTGTACTGTTATACACTGTGATGTTTTATGTCATCAAGTGCTGTCAGGTAGACAGTTTTGCTAGCAGTGATGTCCTGGTGAACACAAGGTGAATGCAACTGTGTCCAGTATTGTGGTCAAATGCCTACATATTCCTGCAAACTAATGCCATTCTGGAGGGGGAGCTGCAGACACTTGCTGCTGGGTCTGTGTAACTGGTTCAGCACTTTGGTACAATGGTGGCAGAGTATCCCATACTAGTACATCCATCGACGTGACAGTATGGCCTTATCTTGCTGTGGCAATACCTCACAGCTGTAAAGATTCACACAGGTTACCCAAAGGCAAGGGTCATAAGTCAGGACATTACCCCTATTGTGGCTTACAAGCAGGTTTGTAGCCACCCATTCTTGTGTTTGCAGCCAGGGATAGTATGTGCACATGACTGTGTTTTGGACTCTGCACATTCCATTCTGCCCATGCTCCCAACACCCCCCCTATTATTCTATTCTCTTCCATACATTATGCAAACATTCTCTGATACGTTCCCTATAGTTATCACCTCATCACAGTAGTGTATTGGTGTTGGTACTCAGTTCATGCAGTGGGACATGGTGGACATATTACTGTGGTTTGTCCACATGGCCTTGCATATGGGTTCTGCGGACTGCGTTATGTTATTTGGGAGTCCATGACATAACATACATTGGCAGTACGGGTGAGACACAGGCCTTTGGCAGAGGACTGTAGGCCATTTGGTAGTGATGCAGGCCAGCTGTAGCAGGCTGTTGCATTCTGTCAGTCCTACTGTCCCATACGGCAATACAGTATATTCCCCTGGGGTGACAGGTAGGTGTGCTAGGTGTTCATGTCAGTATTGATCAAGTGGTGTGGATGCTGGCAGGGTGCTGCTTACAGCTAGGGACACACCTGCATGGGACACCTGCACTGCATGCTGCATTCTTTCACTATTACCATACACAGGTGGGGGTCATATTGTACCCATTCCCAACAGCAGGGATAAGACCGGAGAGGTACCTGTGGGTGGTGGTTGGCTGAGCTGGGTGTATGTGTGCTATGGACACTACATGCATCTGACAGATATGTATGGGGCATTCCGCTTATGCTGGCTTGTGCAGGAACATCAGCTGTTTCTCAATACATCATTCCTATGACCTTTGTGGTATGCAAGTGTTTGGCCAGACAGCATCAATATTCCCTACTACAAGCCTAGATAACGTGCTGCAAACCTGTATGCACAATTCCAAGGGTGTGTCCATTTAATGGTTACACATTATACACTGTCTGTCTGAGGTACTTTCCCCTGTGTACTGCTTGTATATCTGGCCCAACAGTCATGCCATGTCCATCTTTCAGGTGGTGACGCATACTACCTCCATACATTTACAATGGCTTAATGCTAGAATGTGTTATACTGGGGAGCATTTTGTTTGGCACTGCAGAAATGAGGACTTGCCTCTGTCATCGGCAGTACTGGGCAATGGCCACCAGGACAAACCCCAACATGCATACATACTGACCACTCTCACACAATATGAAACACACACCAACCTAACACATGCATACTTGCATATTTTACAAATGCTACAATCTATCCTGCTACCTTGGCCACCTTAGGTAATCTGTGCTCCACTGGTATTATACCTACACATACATGTTACTACATTTCTACATAGGCTTGGGGGGGTGCACACCTGACTGTTACTACGTGTCTACATAGGCATGGAGGGCACACCTGACTGTTACTACATTTCTACATAGAATTGGGGGGGCACACCTGACTGTTACAATGTGTCTACATCGGACGGGGGGGGCACACTAGACTGTTACTACATTTCTACATAGGATTGGGGGGGGGCACACCTGACTGTTACTACATGTCTACATCAGATCGGGGGGTCACACCCGACTCTTACTACATTTCTACATAGGATTGGGGGGCACACCAGACTGTTACTACATTTATACATAGGATGGGGGGGGGGTACACCTGACTGTTACTACATTTCTACATAGGATTGGGGGGGCACACCTGACGCTTGTACACATTTGCTATGACTGTACTGGTATGTCAGGTACTCCATTTCATTCTGTATTCTTCAGAACTAACATCCCACTGCCTGACCTAATGTAGTCTGTTTAGGTCTTGGGGGAGGTTACCCATAGCCATGATTCAGAGACTTTAGTGCAGCCTTTGTTTGTGTTTGTATATACCTGTCCTGCTGACTGAGACTTTTGTTGTGTATGTGAGCCTCCCTGACTGGCATGCGTGTGTCATATGGACACACATGTGGTCCAGCATATTTCCTGCAGTGGGTTTTGTCACCATGTGTAGTACTGGCTACGATGGTGACACCAGTATTTGTTACAGATCTCATGCTGCTACTATAGGTGTCTACTATCTGCTGGAATCGCATTCATCCACCCAATTCCCTTGCATGCTCACATCCATACCATAGATACAAGTAACAACACATACTACTCCATTCGGCAATTGGTAAGATGAGTGACTTAACTTGTGGCTGTGCCAGTACTGAGGATGGTGCTGGAGGGCGGCCTATTTTGGATGCACATAGTACACTCCCTATACATGGTTGAGCTCAGGTAGTGTCATGTTTGCCATCCCTTTTACTGTATGTGTGAGTCAGAGAGAGGTGTCATTCCCTGGGTCCCTACTGTGTCAGTGTATGTGCTATGCGTTGCCTCTTTACCAAGGCCAGGGCATACTGGGCATGCCACTGTCTGCCTACTGGGGCAGGCTCAGGTTGTTCCTCCTCTGAGTCACTCTGTGCCTGTGCAGGCCTTGGCAATGATGAGGGGCTGTGTGGCCCTGCCCCATGCTGTTCCTGCTGCAGGTGTTTCCACAGGATCATATTGTGTAGCATGGCACATACGATGACAATTTGAGTACATGTAGGTTGTGAGTACTACAAGGCTCCACTGGATATGTCCAGGAACCAGAACAATGACTTGAGCATCCCAAACAACACACACTCTGTTATAATTCTGGTCTGTGCATGTGCCTCATTATGAAGTTCTTGTTCTGGTGTGTGTGCATTTTTGATGGGTGTCATCAGCCACAGCTCTAGTGCATAACCAGCATCCCCCACTAGGCAACCATAAGGGATGACCTCATTGGCAAATTTCTGGTACAACTGTTTCAGATGCCAGACGTGGAAATCATGATAGCTTCCAGGGCAGCCAGCACACACAGTCATTATAATACCATGGGTATCACACATGATCGGCAGTTGATGGAGGGGAAGCCCTTGTGGTTGATGTAGAACCTACCCTGCTCACAAGGTGATGCTTTGATGCATACATGCATGCAGTTTATAGCACCGACCACCTCAGGGTATTCTGCTATTTGGTAGAAGAAATGCATATTTCTGGCCAATGCCTCACGGGTGTTGGGGAAATATATGTGCTCACCGGCATGTGCTGACATGGCATCCAGGAATTGGTGGAGAACCCTGGATACTGATGCCTGTGAGATCCCCATTATATCCCCAGTTGGCCTTTGGAAGGTACCTGTGGCTAGTATTCTTAGGCCTACACATACCTTGGTAGCCACTGGGATGGGTTCCCTTCTGTTAGTTCTGTGTGTCAGGCGTGGCCGGCACAGCTCAACAATTTGGTGTAGAAGGTCCCTGTCAACCCTATAGCACTCCACTATCTCCAGCTCATGTAGCCCCTGTTAGGTTACCCTGGGTCTGTACACTGTTCTCCATCTCCTCACTGTGGGTTGGTTGACAGCATTATCATCCACACCACCCTCAGTCTCTTCCACATGTTGATGTATGATAGCTGCTGCAGCCCCTATCATTTTGTGTATTTTTGTTTGTTAAAACTTCCCCACTTGTATACACCAGTGGTGTAGAGTATGCAGGAAAAGGTGTCAGCATAGTTTTTAGTAGTGTTCTGGGCTGGGCTGGGCTGCTGCCTGTGTCATTGGCTGATTCTGACACATTTCATCTGCCAGCTATGCTATTTCTCCTTGATTACCTTCCTACTGCTGTTTTCCCTTCCCATTGCCTTCCTGTTTAATCCTGGGGGCACGCAGCACAAACACAGTGCTGAAATGTGCACATAGCTGCTATTTCCTGGTTCACTTTTTTTTTTCCTTTAAAACCTGGTGTGCGGCGCGCACATCCGCCTAGGCAATGTAAATAGTGCTAGGCAGCCTCAGACATACCCCCTTGCTTAGCTCTGCTAAGCTAAGGGCAAACCAGAGCCACAGGGCTCCAGTCCTCTTATAGTATGCCTGACACCCCCCCTGTGATGTCAGCTAACTCTTAGGCTTGCACCAAGCTATTCCTGCACTTACACTGTTGGGTGCTGACTAGCACTGAGGCGAAATCTGGGATTCAGTATCATTCCCCTCATTTACATAGTTTTGCCTGCTAATGCATAGTTACAGGTCCCACACTGAGCCTCCCCCCTTAGCAACCACTATTCACTGGCTATGTTGTCTTCTGCCTGCTCTTGAGTATTATAGCAAAATAGTGATTTTGGTTAAAATACTTATTTCAGGTTATTTTTTATATTTTTGGTTCGATCCTGTTTGCGCGCCAATGCCCTACGCTTAAACAGCTGAAATCGGCTAAAAAAATAAAAGTTATTTATTTTTTTTAAACTGTTTTCCATGCCAATGGCCATATATTTGGCCACTGGCATGCTTTACACATTATATACACCCTTTATTTGGAGCTGTCATGGCTCCATTTTGTAGTTTTCAGAAATGTACTTGGTTACTAACCGAGTACATTTCTGCAGATTACACTACTCCTGCATGGCCGGCTGCCAGCTTCCTGGATTGCAAATTCACCTCATTTGCATGGTTTTCACCTGCAAATGGGGTAATTTGCATACATGAGCTGCGTCTGTTCAGGAATAGTGCAGGAGCACTCGTGCACATCCCTTCAGCTTATTCCTGGATCGCACGGCAGACATATTATCTCCTGGAGCTCCTGTACTGTTCCTGCACACCATGCAGGGCTTGCTGAATCCTGTGGACTATGTTTACTGTAACTTATAAAATTTGGTTTAAGACCCAGAACCTAAAAAATACTAACATTATAAAAACAGTTTGTGCTGAAGAGTTTGCCATTTATACCCATTTAATAATCCCTGTGATTCCAGAGATATGAACATTTGCTTGAAATGTGAGGACATAATTTGATTCTGTCAAAAGGCTTAGGCTCTGCCCATTGGAAGTTACAGTGCAAACTTCCTGAGCTCCATTGGAGTAAATGCGTTGATATTTAACCATGTCTCTTCATGAGTTATACATCTTATCCTGCACAAAATAAGTTTACAATAATTGTTTTATTTTCTAGTGTAGCTCAACAGTATGCTTCTGTAGCAATGTTTAGAAGCTATCATCTTCAACATCATCAATGTGAGGATATTAGATATTGTTATCTGTGCTAGCATGACTGAATTAACTTTAGTAAATACTTGTAAATAATTATAAATTACCCTGTGTTATATATGCCTGCATGACTATCCATAATTTTGTAAATAAGTTGGTGTTTTATATTATTATTACTTTGATGTATGTAAGATGTTTGAATCAGTGTTCTTCTGGCTAACCAAATGTATATGTTTTTTAAAAAGAATTCTGAATCTAGATTATACCAGTCAGCTAAACTAGATGGATGCCATCGTGTGCCAGAGCTGAAAGGAATAGAATCTCCACAGCAGCTGTTTTGTTTACTTTTTAAAGTCTGATATGAGAGAGTAGAATTCTCATAATAGCTTTCTGTGACTTTTAAAAAATTCTTCGATAAAAGCAGTTACTGAGTCAGTTAAAGTTCAGTGTTTGGTGTAGTTGCTCAGTTGTTGTTCAGTTGTCAGTTGTTTTCCAGTTCAGTAGTTATCACTCAGTTTGCTTTCCAGAACTGTTCAGTAATGATAGTAGGAGTTGTTATTCCAGCCACTGAGGACCAGATAACAGTCGGAAGAGTGGGCATAAATTCTTATCTTGCCTGGCAGAATAAGAGTATCATCTTGCCTTGCTGAGTTAATTAGATTAGACAGGGACAGTTAATCTTTAGATAGTTAGGGAACTATAGGGGTCATCACAATCATCATCATCATCATCTTCATCATCTTTAGTCCTTAACATACAGAACAGCTTGGTTATTACCTTTCTTTAGATAGTGCGCTTCTAGTTATCATATCTCTGATGTGTTCTATATCCCTCTGCGTACCACACGAACAAATTCATTGCTTAAAGGTAGAGATGAATGCTCATGTTTGTTTTCTTCTGTCCTAGTCTGACCTAATCCCAGTGTAATCACAACACTGACAAACTTTGATATTATGAAGAAAATCTAATGGAACATTACTGTGAGTACAGTACTGTGCCTCTTTTAAGCAATTATGTTAAAAACAACTTTGGCAAAACACACGCTGAACATACAGTAACATATTAAGGTCTGATAGAATTGCCAGGTTAAGAGAATATAGGGATTTTATGTAAACACTGCTTTTGGAATAAAATACCTCCTGGTCTCTTTCACGAGTCCATCAAACACTTTCTGTGTACCCCAAATTATTCATCCTATGACAGTAAAAGATCATTGCAGTAGCTAATGACAAATATTTTAGGCAGAATTGTTGTAATGGAAATGCTAGGATTGAATGGGCTCAAAATAATTACACTTTTTTGTATATAGTGCAAAACTGAGAAGCCTTGCTCAGTTACTAAAACCTAATAAGAAGACTCCTTAAATCTCTTGATAAAAAAATTCATCCTCAGACAGATACTGGATTCATTCCCAGTGAATGTATTATTATTTATTTATTGGCATTTGTTTACTGGGACAGTCTACTGGGCCATTAAGATCCCATTTTCAGTGGATGCCCAGAGAAAAAAAGCTCCATAAAAATATGAACATATCGTAGAATTTAACAATATGAAGTTTCACAAAAAATATGTACATAGGTAAAAATTAACAATTAGTTAAAGAAAAGACAGAAGTTGTCCACTGGGTGCATTTGAATACAAAACTAAATTACAGAATAGATAAGAAAAAGTAAAATAGGTTAACATTGCCTAAAAGATTTTCCTCTGGATTCAATAAACTTCATGCAGGAACAGTGCTATTCCTGCACAGAGTGAACCGTGTTCATTTCCGCTTAGCTTTAACAGCAGCACGCCTTGCATATTCATGAAGGAGTGCTACTGCTAAGGCTAAATGGACATGGACACTACTGAGAGCAGGGGGCATGTTTAAGTAGTGCATTAATATCTAACATGCCCCTTGCACACAGAAAGTGACATATGGCATTTTTTAAAAGCTTTTCAGTCTCTGTGTACACTGAAATCAAATAAAATAGTAAAACAGTGTCCGCAGACACTGAAATAGATAGGGGATCAAGAAATTATTGTAGAAGATGTGTGACAGGTTCTGTAACACACCCCCTGCATTGGCACTTTCAAAGTGTTTTAAGTGTCTGAAACACTGAAAGTAGGAAGTCTGGTTAGGAAGCAATTTAATTTAATTTAATTTCTTGATCCCCTATCTATTTCAGTATCCACAGACACTATTTTACTATTTTATTTGATTTCAGTGTCCACGGACTATACAGCACTTTGCAAGTGCTTTCAGTTTCCACAGACACTGAAAGCAGGAAGTCTGGATAGCAAGCAATACCTGTTACACTCAAACTGCATTGTCAAAGTGCCATATGGCACTTTGCAAGTGCTTTCAGTGTCTGCAGACACTGAAAGCCTCTATCCCAATAGGAAGCAATGCAGGGTGTGTGTGACAGGTACTGTCACATGCCCCCTGCATTGCAAAAGAGCCATACCCATCAACTGTACAGGTTTCTGCAGAATGCCCAGATGCCTGCCTCACATACTTCTCAACCCCCTAGAGCACAAAATCTGTAAAAAGCCATAAATAATGGGGGGGCTAAGGCCCAAAAATAGGGACATATTTTAAATTTTGCTCATACAAACTTGAAAAGTTGATAAAATAACAGATTTTGCATTAGCACAGATTTCCTGAAGGGTATGAAGTCTGAAACCCAAATGCCTGCCATTATGTTTTGACTTAAACCCCAAGTGATTTGCCAATGATTTGCTAGAAAACCACAGTCACATGAGACATGAACCAAAAATATGAGGCAATAAGCTGGACATTCTGCAAAAATCTGTACATCTGAGAGGTATGCTGCTTCGTGTGTTTGGTGTGTTCCTCCAAATATCTGTCCCTACCTGGAGTCATTAAATAATGAGTAACATTTGAGTTTAAGACTCCACATCTGCTGGAAAAGTCATGCTAATGCAAAACCTATTATTCTAACAACTTTCTAAGTTTGTAAGAGCAATATTTAAAATCTCTCCCTTTGTGTCTCCTTACAGTTTCCCTTACTGTGACTGACAAGGAGTACAGATACATGTAAATAAAGTGGGTTTATTATTTTATTTACATTCTAGGGTATGTTTAAGCATAGCTGAGCAGGTGTGCACATTAGTTCCCTCTCCTCAGCATTGTATAAACATCTCATAGCAGCTAAATAAAAATGTATTGCCAAAACCTCAGTAATGAGATAGCGTAGTGGTTAGAGTCCCAGGTTTGCATGCAGATATTTATGGTTTTAGTACCAAGACAGGCACTTTGTTTTTACATGGGAAAGCATTGTTAAAATTATTTTTTTATGTTAAATTATGTAAAAAACCAATTGAGCTGTTTGAGTCAACTTAGAAACAAGAAAAAAGGAAACACCGCCACAAACAGTTCTTTCCACTCAGCGACAGAAGTCAGAGTAACAAGCAACTCCAGCAAAATAAATCCACCGTGTAGTAAAAAACAGATTTAATATTAAATATTGGTCTTGGTTTAGCGCTTTCACTCGCAAACCATAGCGAGCTTCATCAGAACAAATCAATTAAATCATTTGCTTGCTTATATAATTAAAATTGGCGCCAAAAAGGCGCTAAATAAAAATACAAAAATTAAAGTGATAAAACACCTTAACTATACATTCGTATTACTTCGTTAGTCCTAATATTTATTATTAAATAAGACTATACCCATGTAAGTATTTAAATTAAACACTCAACATAGTATGTATAGATGTTAAAAAGTAAGCAAATACAATCAGAGAAATATTTCATAAAAATGTAATTTGCCTACTACAACTATTAGAACTCTGAGTCACAAAAAATACAAATGTTCCAAGTTTTCTACCAGTTGAAAAAACTTTATCTAATATAGAGATTGGGGCTGCTTGATAACATTTGTACCATGCCTGGTGTGTACGTCAATTCCTTTCATTTAACATTAGTAATGCTTTTATTGACATATAATCATTAATGGCTGGTGGAAAAGTAGCATCTGTGTACACCTGCCAATATAGTTCCCTGTATGCAAGGTAGTTTTTGATGTTACCCCCTCTTGGGTTGTTCTTCACAGTCTCAATAATGGAAAATTTAAAAGTGTGCTCTGTACCTTTGTCAATAATATGTCGAGCTAAAGCATTTTTGTTGTCCCGTCTTTTTATACAGTAATTATGGGAATAAATCCTTTGTTTAAAGTATCTCTCAGTCTTCCCGATATAATATGCAGGACAGACTGTGCATGTAGCAATGTATACCAGCATCTTGGATAGGCAATTCCCTTTGGATGTATAAATCAAAGTGCTATTTGTGTTCAATAATTTAATAGAACTATTTTCATTAATGTAACTGCACTGTTTACATGCCCCACATTTACTAGTATGTGTATTCAATTCATTCATATCATATGTGGGCATTTCTAATAAGTGCTTTAAATTCTTTCCCATCCTATTGACAAATATTGGTTTACTGCCCACTTTCTCCAGTATTTCCTGTTCAGATGTTAATATATGCCAGTTTTTCTTTATAATGTCCTTAATTATATTAGTGAATGGTCCGTATTCTACAACAAACGCCTTGTTGTAGTTGTTAATAGTCCCTGATTTCAAATTGTTAACTGTTTGGTCTTGTCCTGAAAGGGAAAAATTCATTCCTAATAATGGTGTATATCTACTGTCCCTCAAATTTAATATATAACTGGATATATCATCCATCAGTTCTACTGTGTACCCTCTTTCCAAAAATAAGGATGTTATATATCCTATTTCTTTGGTCATGTCATCATTCTCAGATGTCATACGCATCGCCCTAATACACTGACCCTTATAAATATTAGACTTCATTTTTCTAGGATGATAACTATAAAAATCAATGTATGAGTTAGAAAAAGTATTTTTTCTGTAAATGTTAGATTTTATACATCCATCATTGACAGTAACCAATGTATCTAAATATGGGACCCCTTGTCTATTGTGAACTTCAGTAAATTTCAAATAATCACTACTGGAGTTAATGTAGGTTATGAAGTCACAATATGATTTTTCATCACCTTCCCACATTATATAGACATCATCCAAAAATCTAGAGTAGTACCTAATGGAACTAAATAGTGTACTACAGAATATTTTGGTGTCCTCCCATTCAAGCATGACCAGGTTAGCGAATATGGGCGCACAAGCGGCACCCATAGCCACTCCCCTGGTCTGCCTGTAGAGTGCTCCCTCAAAGTATATGAAGTTATTTTGCAGCACTATGGACATCAAATCACCCAAAAGGGTGATAGTGTCCCATGATAGGTTTGTGTGCCTCCTCAAACAGTTGGCAAAAGATTCTAAACCTTCATCTATTGGTATGCTGCTAAACAAATCTATAACATCTATACTACTAAATATAATATTACTGTTATACTGTGAGACAGGGTAATTTTTCAAAAAGTCCCATGAGTCTTTTACCATGTGCTTGACATTTTCAAATAGGGGTTTCAGCATGTTGTCTATTACCTTACCTATAGGGAAAGTCTTTGATTTACTTCCAGAGATAATTGGTCGGAAAGGGGGGTTGGCATAGTCCTTGTGGACCTTTGGTATACCCACAATAGTAGCCAAAGTAGGATGGTCTACTAACATATAGTGATATAGATCTTCAGAAATTCTCTGATCTAAAAAATATTCTTCTAAGTACATGTCAATTCTTCTATAGGCCGTATTAATCTCATTTAAAGAGATAGATGTATAATTGCCCGATTCATTTAGAATTTTGTGTATAATATCACTATATGTATTGGCATCATAAATGACTATGCCACCCCCCTTATCCGGCTTCATGACTCTAATGTTCCTGTTGTTTTGCAATTCAGATAGAGTTAAAAGCTCCGTCTTAGATAAATTAGATTTAGTTATTTGTCTCTTGGAAGTGTAGCTAACTGCATATAGATCCCTAGTAACTTTATTGTCAAACTTTTGAATACCAGAATTACTTATAGGTATAAAAGTACTTTTCTTTTTCAAGCAGTCAATACCAGTCATTAGTTCCCTTTCATTATTACCAAACATCATGGACAAATTCAGTTTTCTGACATATTTTTTGAACTCCAAAATATTGTTAACCATATTATATTTGGGGGTGGGGATAAATTTAAAACCCTTAGATAGTAAACTAAAATGTGATTTATCCAATTTCAAATTACTGTAGTTATATATTTTAAATTTGTTGAATGTACATATTATATTGTTAGTAACTACAATTTCAGACTTGTCGTTACTTACTAGATCATTGGTACAATTATGGGGATGTTGATCATCAAGTATTAATACTTCTTTTTCCATTTCCCTCCTTTTTTCCACTTCCCAAAATGGTTTCCCCCTTGTTTGGGAAAAAACTGATCAGTTTCAAATTCTCTATTGTTGTCTATCGTGTCATGTTGTGTAATGTGCTTATCATCTTGGTGGATACTATTCCACCTATAATTGGTATGATTTTTGTACTGTTCCCTGTCTCTTTCTAATTTTTTCTGTTTGCGTTCATGGGCCTTCTTTGCCCTAAATTCAGCACTATCAAATTGTTTGTAAAATAAGTTTTCCCATTGTGGGAAAGCTAAATCCTGTGTTATGATGTTATATAACTTCTCTACCTCTGTAAGTATTTTACACAACTTCATGTCATTGTATTTAATTAACAGTCTCATATATTCAAACCCAAAATTGTCAAAGAGAGAATTGAAATCCATTTTGACATCATTATCTATATCAATTCCTAAAGGTAATTTATAAAAACGCAGCCCCATAGGAACAATGTTAGTAGATATACAATAATTTAAATAAGCATTATCCAATTTCAAGCCGTTGACCAAATTAAGTTTTTTACCAAACAGATAAATAGAATCTTTCAATGAACCTTTGTACCTAAAACTGCTGTCACTTTTAGTGTTTTCAAAATTACAATCATGACCAAGAAACTCTTGTAAAATGTTTTGTTTCCGGTCTTTATTAGTATAGTTTACAGTACCTTTGTCCTTTTTGTTGTTACTAGTAATATTGGCATAAGTCCTAACTGGCTGGGTGTTCTTGGGTCTCGTACCCACCCTTTTGATTTCCTCAGACAAATTCCCAAATGAGAAATCAAACGTGAAATCCGTCCCTGCCGTTTTGTTATCAAAATTAGATGCCGAAAGGCAAGGTAAGTCAATAGCGTGTTCCTGAACTGAAACTATGTTTTGTCCATTAGGTATTCCCGGGGAGGATGTCTCAGGTATCCTGTTGTCAATAAAACTCTCACCGGACCGAACAGTTTGGCCATTTGTATTAATGGCACCTTGTAAACCAGTTCTTTCGTTTTCAGTAGTCAGTACGCTGACCCGAGAGTCTATCAGACCGGGGATCTTGCTGAAGAGTTCCGCTAACTTTGTAACCTCATTCCGTAAAGCGGAAACCTCTGCCTTTAATTGGTCCATCTCCGAACCTTGGTTGGATGCAGAGTCCGCTGACGAATTGCTGGTGGAATCCATAGACAACTCAGTAAAAAAACAATTGAGCTGTTTGAGTCAACTTAGAAACAAGAAAAAAGGAAACACCGCCACAAACAGTGGTGTGTTTAGAGTCCCAGGTTTGCATGCAGATATTTATGGTTTTAGTACCAAGACAGGCACTTTGTTTTTACATGGGAAAGCATTGTTAAAATTATTTTTTTATGTTAAATTATGTAGTAATTGATATTTGTTACCCAGAGTAGTGCAGCAGGTCCAAAATGAAAATGTGAGTGCATATAACATGTGAAATGACCCATGTATACATAAGTGTGCCATATAGTATAGTCACACCCCAAGGTAATGTAATGAGTGCACATAGGGGGATGTCATGTAAAATATGTCAGTAATGAATTAATCTACAATCCTGATATATTTTTAAAATGAAAACTGTGCAATGCTACATACTGCTCAGCTATGCTTAGCCAGTGTAAGCAATGCTTAAATGTGAATACTAAGCAGCAGTTAGCTCTACTAAGTGGATTTGCACATTTGTAAGCAGTGCTCAGCATTTAACCCTTTAAGCACTGTTCAACTCAGCTTAGCAGATTTGCGGACTGCTTAGCTGAGCTTTGCCTTTTCAAAATGGTCCAATGACAGAAAATGGTGTGAATATGGCCTTATTTAAACTACACAGGTGGGAATACATCCAGAACCTGTTAAAGTTGATCTGTGCAGGTACTATTTTGGGCATTGGTGAAAGAGCATGCTTTCAGGTGCAGTGCTGGAGTATTCAGGAGCCCAGGGTCATGGCTGCACTCCTTGTAAAATACCATGATGAGAGACTGCTGCAGGGCCAGTAACAGGGCTCACAATACAAAACAGAGGCCTGGGACCATCTCACATGTGATCTCACCAGTGCTACTAGCATCCCTTGATCGGGTAAGCAGGTATGGCACTATTAGGGTGACCTAAAGAGAGGAATGGGTACTCTTGGCCCAGTGGATCCAAGGTGCATGGGCACAGAATGCTCCAGTAGTGTGTAAGTATCAGTATCAAGTAGTTTGTACCAAAGTCTGGTCTGAGTATGCATAATATTGAAGCCCATGCCAACAGACTATTAAGGCTGCGCCAACAGGCTGGTAAGTACAAATCTATCTTGCAGTATATACTGCAAATAATTAAGAAGTACATTTATTGCTGCCAGTAGGTATAATGTTACTGAGTTAACCAAATAAATAAAGTTTGTCTGACTAATATCAATCTACAGGATATGTAGTACTAAAGCACTGTGTCATGTCACTATAATAAAGATCAACACCAAAAACTGTTGTGTTTACTCCTGTATGTTTTTGCAGAAATAGAATGTATACAGGTTATCCACAGTATGGGTTTGACAGCATGCATTAAATGAGGTTGTTCTGAGAACCAGCTGTTAAGAAAAACAGTAGATTGTGGAGTTGTAAAACAAGATATAAATTAAATATGAAATATATACTGCACTAAGCTCTGAACCCTGAATAGTAATGTGTAATGTATCACAGTGTGTTCCATGCAGCATTGCCATGTGTTAACCTTTGCTGTCCAGATTGTATTATTTCAAAGGCTTAATGCACAGTACACTATCTGTCATGCATGCATCTCAGGATTACAAGGTCAGCCTGTCTAACCAAGAGAGTATTAGGCAGAAACCAGTCAAACAAGAATCAGCAGCTCCCCAATAGCTCAGTGTTACAAGAAAATAGCTTAGTTGTTAATTTTGTACATCCAGACACAGTTCAAATCCAGGGAGTGGTACTGAGATGTATGCATATATATACTAAAGAAATCCTGAATATTCATAGAGACAGAAAGTGCTAACAGATATTTTCTTCACCGGTCTTACAGGTAAAGAAATGTGTGTAGTAGCTGTATGAAGAGTATACTAATACACAGTGTAGAGCTGTTCCACTGTCCAAACCCAGATGCCTGCAAATGATAGCAGGATAGTTACATACACCATGCAGTCTCCCCGATACATGTCCCTCAAGTGTCACACTGTCACAGCTAGTGGTCACTGCTGCCAATAACATTGAACACAGATAGGAATTCAGGAAAGTATGCCAGTAGCAGACTCAAAAAACATCAGTGCAGGGTACCCCTTCTCTGTTAACTATGTAACCCTGACATATACAAGCCCCCTTTATAATGTAGCCATTGTCCCACCAGTCTGCCTCACACCACTACAGGTTGACAGTCTAACGGGTGTATATATGCGTTACAGAAGCTATGGGCCATAGGTAGATGTAAAGTGAGGGCAGACCTGTAGAGTACTGAGTGGTACTGTTGTGAAAAATGGAAGCCTATACAGTTGTTAATGGACTTTTTTCTCTCCACCCACCCCCTCATCTGCATTAATAATTATTGTTCATATACTACAGGTATGTTGTTCTCAAAACCTATTGTTGGGACATGAGTTCTATTGCTGTTCATATATTTACTTGGTTGCATATTAATATACCTTTTTCAAATAGTATTATTGGTGGCCTGTTGCCATCAATGTAACTTGCATGCTGTTAAAATGCTTACTGTTGTTCCATTTATGCATGTGTTCTGTTTGCTATGCAACTGTTTCAAATCTGTTGGTTTGGATTAATTGGAACACCCATGCATGCTGGTATAACTAATTGTGAAATATTTTGTTCACAGCTAACCAATATATCTTGGATAACCTCAACACCATAGCATGTTTGGGAAAGCAGATCCCTGCTCATCCATCTGTCCTGCCCCATCTGGCTATGGCACTGGGCCCCAGCACATTTGGGACCCAAACTGGAACTTCCTCATCTGCTAGTCCTGCACCGCGCTCGGGTGGAACCACCTCAGTGGATGGGTCACATCCCCCTGGATGTGTGAGTTGAGAGGAGCCTGTCACCCGCATCATCTGCATGGAGTTGGAGGGACAGCTGTGTCAGATGGAGGGCTGCCTGGTGCACCTCAAAGGGCAGGCTGCCCCACCAGTCCAGCCCCCAGCACAGCCACCTTTGGGGCCATGAATGTGCATTGCCCATGGGTGGGGACCTCAATCCCACTGTATCCATTTGGGGGCTCATGGGGATTCCCAACCACCCTCCCAGTCAAAGGTGTTTACCTCCCTCATGTGTCATATACCACCCCTGTATGCTATCTTGCCTATCTTGTCTGTCTGCGAATTCAACCTACCTCCCCAAACATACCTACAGCCCTACCCCGACATCTCAGTCTCACTTTAAAAAAAGGGCATCTGTTTTGCAAAAAAAATCATTGCCCCATACATAGCTCTACATTTTGCTCCCATGTTCATTGAAATTAATCAATCTACCCAAACATTACTCTACAATGTCTGTCGCCAACACCTCTCCCTGTGGGGTATGAGGCTGTAAATTTTACACATTATTTACAGCTGTTGCTGCAGAAGAAATATAGAGCTATGTTCCTTTCCTACGCTTGTCCTGCACATCCTGAGCTGGTTTTCCTAATGTTTTACCCCCTGCTTCCCACCATTTCATCACTTTGCGATCACCCTTTTTTCTTTTCTTTAATTAAAATTAGTGTGGGTGCAAGTGTGAGTAAGTGGTGCTAAATGAAGCTAAGAGGACTTAACCGTCTGTTAGCAATGTTAAGCTCTGTGTAAAACCACCCAAACCTGCTTACAATGGCTTAAAAGTGCTTTAATCACTCTGTCTCCATCAGCCCTTCTTCTGTCCAGCAACAAAATAATAAGTCCTGCAACTCTAAAACCCAGGACACTGTGCACTACAATCAGAGCACTGTACCACTACACCATCTGAGCTGTAAGGAGTTGTAGTGCTTTTACAAACATAAAATGCCTTATGGTCATTTAACATTAATGGAAAAAGTAATCACTAGCAAGTCTTGAACCCAGAACCCTGTGCACTGCAATCACAGCAATGTACCTCGACACCATCTGAGCTGCAGGAATTTGTAATGTTTTTACAAACATATCATACACTACAGTCATTAAACATAAGGAAAAAATATATGCACGTAGTACTCTTATATACACACATATATATATATATATATATATATATATATATATATATATATATATTTATATATATATAAACATGAAAATATGGCAAAGTGGGGGGATAAAGGGCAAACAATGGTGACATGTTTGAAATATGTCTGTTATGCATGTAAAAATCTATTAGATTAGCATGGTTTGATTCAACATATATTTTCTGATAGATTCCAGGTCTGAAACACAAATGATTGTAATCATTTACTGATGTCAATGCTAACAACATCCCAGTGATTTGTCAGAAACCCACAACTGTTATGTGGAAGAGACCAAACATATGAGTCACACATCTTCGCAGTGTCTAGGCATCTAGACAGTGGAGAGGTATGACTGCAGTCATGTAACAGAAAAGAAAAAACATGGAGAGCTCTCAACCATTTCACCCAGCACCGTCTGAGCCACAGTAACACCAACATGACACTACCCCAAATCAGCTCTGGGGAATTACCCATGTATTTTCAAATATATCATGCACTACAGGGATGGAACTATAGGGGAAAGCAGACATTGGTGAGAAATTGTCTACCCACAACAATTTGCACTACATTCACAGCAACATACCAGTACCCCAAATGAACTCTACAGTATAACACCTGTTTGAACAAACATATCCTGATTGTCAGTCATGCACTACACTGATATATACTGCCCCCATCTCACAGTCTACTGTAAATCCTGTAGTGTTACAGGACATTTCTCAGTCTGCCCCTACAAACATATACACCTGATAGACCACCAGCAACTGTAGCAGCATGCATAGTCAGATAGAAAAGGATCTATGATACTCACATCTGGTACTCTCCCATCTCAAATATTTACACACAACACTGCTACACAATCTTGGAAGTCTGTTAACAATGGACATACATATATAACTCTCAACTGTACAGATTACCACAGAATGTCCAGGATGTGGGACCATATTTATGGCCACTGCTGCATACCATTTCCGGGAGTCTGCTAAGTCACTGGGATGATATCAGGAGTGCAGTCACTAAATAATGATATACCATACCTCTGAACCTCTTACTGCAAGACGTCAGGACAAAGCCTGACATATTTAGGGTACAGGGGGCTGAAAAGAGGGACATATTTCACATAATGGTGTTACAAACTGAAACAGTTGCTGGTGTTACAGGGTTTGTTGTAACATAACATCCCTGAAGGATATGATGTCTGAAACATTAATTGATGTCAACATTTACTGACTACAATCCTTACATTATCCTACTGATTTCCCAAAAACAGAAATTGTCTGAGGAACAGACCAAACATAACAGGCAAACATCTGGGCAGTCTGTGGACATCTGGACAGTTGAGAGGTATGTCAGAGATATCACTGTCTGATGTAAATTCACACAGAAAATGCATGTCCAGATAAACCCTGTTAATTTAGCAATCTTCTATGTGTATAACAGCAATACGTACTTACAATCTGTACCCAATTCTGAAGCTTTGTCCCCCATGTTGTTGGGCTGTCGCTGCATCTTGTTCTGAGAGGTATTTCCACCTACTGTCTGTGAAGCTGTAGCCCCTCACACCTCCATAATGTCCTCCACACAGGCAAGGAAAAGGGGCAATGCCCACCTGAAGGAATTAATGATAGCACTGTGTTGCTATGGCATTGGCTAATGGAAAGGCAACACAGCTGCTCTGGATGCAAGTAGCAAGTGAGAGACACTGACTGGCGCACAAGCAATCACCTGCTCATGAGCAATACCTACAAAAAGCAAGCTGCTGCCTATGCAACACAGCTCTGAACCCATCTACAAAAAGACAGACTGCATCTACACAAACCTAAACATTTGCATTATTCTGAGGAAACTATTCAGCACTATAACAGGTATGTCAACCACTTAAGGTTGTAATGGAATGCAGAAGGGGGGATGCAATAATGTGAAATAGGAAGTTAAACATTAGGTCGCAACAAGACCTGCTGGACTCACATGCTGCTGTCTGGCACCTATGGCCATTCCTGCTTGGCATGTCTGCAGTGACATAGATTACAGCTCTGGCCTCTGAGTCACCCCAGCAAAGGTCAGCTCATGTATGACTGCTACTGGAGTGTCTGTTTTCCAGTACTGACTGTGACACTGCTAGGCCAGCTACCTGGGATGTTGTAAATATTCATATGTCACCTGTGAATGCTACTATGGTACATATGCTTGTCTTACAAATGTAAGAGACTTATATAGGGTATGTGCATAGTAAACAGAGGTGTGTGTTGAACTGTATGTTATATAGGTTCATAGGTTCATAGGATCATAGGGTAGGTACTAGGCTATTGGCCATAAGGCCTATACAAGCCTAGCCAAAAAGGTACCCTGGCTTTCACCACCTAAGAAAATTATTTTCCTGTGCCCCTGTCAAGCAGAGTCACAGAGGTGAGCCCATACCCATCAACTGTCCAGAGTTATGCAGACTGACCACATGTCTGCCTTATATTTGTAGCCAATGCCTCAAACAGTTGTGTATTGTGTGGCACATTACTGGCAATATAATAAAGACTGAAGTCATACCATAATAGCATGCATTTGAATGTCAGATGTCATATCATGCGAAGTAGACCTGTGAATGCAAAAATGCCTTTGCTGGCAACTAAGTGTGTTTCGGCTAGATTCATAAAGTGTCACTATTTTCTGGCCTTTGCCCACCAGTGATGTATGCCTTTGTGCAGATGTCTTGCTCTAACAGGAGCTAGGTGTTTTAGCATGAAACTCATGTCAATGCAAGTGTACCTTGTCCTGTAGGATGCCAACATTTGTGCAGTCACTGACACCTGCTTTGCAGATGTGGAGAGCACACTAACCTTGCCAGGTTACCCATCCCATCATACATTCAGACCCAGAATGGAGGGCTGCAAAGCTACAGGAGGTGGAGTTTTAAACATTATCATATACATGCACACCTCAAGGCTGGACAAACAGTAGGGCACATGGGAGACATCCCGAGTGCAGTTAGTTGAGGAAACACCTACCCAAATCATAGTTAGCTACAGACCTCCGAATATGACTCTGGACACCCACCACACCTATTGGGACTTGCTGGAATCTGTCAGGATACAATCATCTACCCTGCTCCTGGGTGACATTAACTACCTAAACATAGTGTGCATGATCTATGCCACCTAAACATGAATGCACAGAGATTCCTCGGCTTTGTCAATGGCAATGCAGTGGACCAGCCAGTCAACACTCCTACGGCAGGTAAAAATATCCTGTACCTGGTCCTAACCAACATGAGTAGCCACTGTAGCACTCCTACAGTGTTATCTTCCTTGGTAAGATCTAACCACATAGTCATCACTGTTCAGGTCACCATCTCCCCTGCCATCCCCCCTTGTTAGGGTCAAACAAAATTAACTTTACACAAATGACTATAAATCTCCTCAGAGCAGGTAGAAGTAGCTTTACAGCCACTACCCCATCAATTGGAACTAGCAGTAGTGTCCAAGCCCACACCACAATACTATGTGAGCACCTACATACCTGTATGGACTCAACAACTCCTGACAGGACAATGTAATCTCCCTCAAGGTAGGGTAAACGTCTGCGGTAGAGAGTAGCAATACACAAATACGATAATAGGTGGATATAATTGCTGGACAGGGCCAAGAATTATCAGGTGCATTAGTGGAAGCAATGTCACCTTGGTCTGAACAAGCAAATAAGGTCACAGGTGAATTACCCTAAGGCTATCTTTGAGGGCAAATTGGACACACCCACCAAGGACAATCAATACGCCTTCCACACATATGTCTGGAATCCCAGCTGCAACACCCAAATCTGCTCTGTAGTGGTGGTCAGTAACACCAAATACACATATGGCATAGATATAGGCAACCTGCTGCAGACAGGTGAAGTGTAAACATCACCACCCTGTCCCCCATTGGAACACATGTGCATGTGCAGCACATGCCTCCCTTCCCTCATCATCAGGAAGTAGGTCCATTATGTCCTCTCAAAGGCAACACACAGGATTCTCTATAGACCTGATACCATCCTTGGCTGCATCCTACATGAACTCACACATAAGCTCTCAGCTCCATTATACACTGTAGTCAACCAAAGCCTGAGCACTGGTGTCACCCCATCTGCACAGAGGACAGCCGCTGTCATTCCTATACACAAAGGCAGAGCAATACACTGACCCAGCCAATCATATGCACATCAGCCTAACAACACTGCTCTGCAAGGGCAAGAAAGGCAATATCAAGGACATTAAACACAGGGACATCAGCAACCTCAAAATGCCTGAGCCCACACAGTGTGGTATTGTCAAAGGGAGATCAGGCCTGTTAAACCCGTTTGACTTCTCTGAAGTGGTCAACAAACACAAGGACGAGGGGAAGAAGTGAATAATGCCTACCTTTACCTAGCCCAATTCTCTCACACTAATCCTCAGGCATCCAGGATACATATGCCTACCCAGCTAGGCATAGACCTGTATGTTACCAGATGGGTAGCTGACTGGCTCAATGATAGTACTCACTCGGTCAAAGTAGTGGAACCCACCACTTGTAGTAAAGTCTTCCAGAGCAGTGTAGCACAAGGATCGGTCTGGGGGCCTCTACTGTTTGAGATATACGTATCTGAGGTGTAAGACAAAAGCAGTGGTAAGTGGCTGACCAGGTTTACAGATGCTTGCAAGCTGGCCACTGTTTTACATTCCCCTACTGATGTGAGAATCCTCCAAGAGGCCCTCACCCAAATTAATGACTGGTGCAAGAAGCATTGCCACAAACTGAATGCCAGGAGATGCTTCATTCGCCCTGCTGTGCCAGATGTCATCCACACTAATTATGCCACTAATAATGTACTGAGCATGCAATCAGGTGTGAGGTGACTTGTGCACCAAGGTTGCTAGCAACCTGACAGTTTCCCACCATCTAGGCACTATTGTACGGAAGGCTGTCTACATGGCCCACCTCACAAATATGGATATGTCATCCAGAAACTAGGAGGCCAGAACATCCTTGTACTCTACCCTTATCAGATGCATTATCAAGTACAATGGCTCCTTTGACATGTACCTTGCTAAGCAAATGCAGCAGTTGCAGAGACCACAGAGGTTCCTGACCAGGTAATTCCAGGGTCTGCAACACCTATCCAATACAGATAGGCTGAAAACCCTGTCCCTCTACTCAGTCTCATACAGTCTGATCATAGGTGACCGGTGTCTAGTATACAAGGCCATTTCCAAAACAGCCTTGATGGCATTTCTGCATATCTGTAAGACAAACCCCACCCGACTCATGCAACACTCACACAAGGCCCTCACCTTGTCTGTGACATGTACAGTACTTGTAGGCAAAATAGTGTAGTTTCACACACAAAATACTGTCTGTAAAATGGGTCTAGAACTATTCAATGAAAACACATTTCACTGAAACACATTTGACTGCGCACAATTGACTGAAAGCTCAATTCACTGAAAACAATTCACTGAAACACATCTCACTGAAACACATTTCGCTGAAAGTTATATATGGCCTTTTCCCCACTGTTGTGCAACCCTGGAGTTAGTATATATAGTAAGGGGGGTGTGGGGCACTACCCCTCACATGGGGGGTGTGGCGGGCATAGCCCCCTACCTATTTTAAATATTTTGAACTATATACATGGATACTGACAATTCCAATAAATTACTCTTTTCTGAACATAATATATATCCAAACTATGTGGGGGGTGGGGCTACACCCCTCCACACCCCCTAATGTGAGAGCAGTGCCTCCCACCCCCTTTACTACATATACTAACTCCAGGGTCACACAACAGTGGGGAAAAGGCCATATATAACTTTCAGTAATGTGTTTCAGTGAAATGAGTTTTCAGTGAATTGAGCTTTCAGTGATTTGTGCACAGTCATTTGACTTTCAGTGAAATGTGCTTTCAGTGAATAGTCTTAGACCCCTGTAAAATACACTTCCTCCCCATTTCTAGCAGAGTATGTGTATAGCCCTCTTGAAGAAGAAGCTGGACAACACATGGGACATGGATGAGACAACCCTGGGATCCCAGCTGGACAGGGGAAACAGGTGCTTGCTTTAAAGGGACATGGGCAAAAGTCTGAGCCAATCTTATGAGGGCATCAGGGCCAATAGCCTGGTATCATCTTATTAGGCTATGCAGCTAGTACTTTACATGTTTCCTGTATATATTGCAGACTGTCCTGCAATGTTGTCTGAAATAAAGCTCTGTGAGTCTGAACTGTGTAGGTACTGCAGTGATACTTTATAGTCTTGTTCCTTCTTCAGTTATCATCACATATCATTACACCTTGTCATTGTGTGTGGTCTGTATAGCCTCAAGTCAGCTCTTACAGCACATGCATATGCACTTGGTGACACTGTATAGCTCACTCCAATATCCTTGGTCTTGGTCACAACTACTATTCTGCTACTAGTCCCATCACATAGTAGGATATGTCACCCATTGTTGTGTGTCTTACAGTAGCTGTGAAAGAGATGGATTGTGGCAGGCAGAACTAACGTAAGGTCTTCCCTGATGAGACCATAGATGTTGAAGCTGTGCTAGACTGTACCAGGTGTGTGTGTGTGTGTGTGTGTGTGTGTGTGTGTGTGTGTGTGTGTGTGTGTGTGTGTGTGTGTGTGTGTGTGTGTGTGTGTGTGTGTGTGTGTGTGTGTGTGTGTGTGTGTGTGCGTGCAACATGCATGTGTGTGTGTGCGCGTGTGTATGTGTGTGTGTATGTGCGTGTGTGTGTGTGTGTGTGTGTGTGTGTGTGTGTGTGTGTATATCAGCAAACATTATACTGCAGTGTATTAATTTACATATGTTGTCTTCCCCTTGCAGGTGAACACGGAG
Organism: Protopterus annectens; assembly: GCF_019279795.1. Taxonomy (NCBI): domain Eukaryota; kingdom Metazoa; phylum Chordata; order Ceratodontiformes; family Protopteridae; genus Protopterus; species Protopterus annectens. The sequence continues at coordinate 798,471,064 of NC_056730.1, forward strand.
GTTGGTGTATCTCCCCCTCACAACCTGATGTCAGTATCTTAGCAGACTCGCATGATGATGGTGGTCATAGTGAGGGACAGGAGGGGTTGTTGGTGCCTGTATCTGTGCCATTGTTTGGTATTCCACTTTCACCCACCATGTCCCTGCACACAGTCAGTATGCCCACACATACTCAGTCCCCGGCAGACATGGATAATGGACAGGTTGAGGGAGGTGGCATGCAACAGGCTAGTGTGCTGACTATGGCAAGTGTGAGTGTTGACACCAGCCATAGCCAGAGAACAGGTGAAGTCACACACAGGCAGATGGACAGTGGTGCTCAACAGAGGACTGCTGTTATCAAGCCCCTGTCACAAGTGCCACAGCAGGTGTCACCAGATGCATCTTACAGTCTGTCATGGAGGCACAGGCGTATACTGACTGTAACACCAGACAGATGCTCAGGATCATGTATGCCTCACTTCCTACCATGCATGACGACCTCCACGGCATTTGTGATGCCATATGTCATTTTGCTGATGTCATGTATAGACAGTGGGGTGAGAAATTGTCACTGCGTGACTGTGCAATGTCTGTGCTTGAGCATATGGTGGGAGTTAGGCATCAGCCAGGTGGATGTATGTCAGCAACATGATAAGCTGAGAGCCCACATGGCCATGCACAATTACAGTCCCATAGTGGCAGTACCAACTGCACTAAAGAAGGAAGGGTGCTGTCCACACAACACCAGAGCAGACCATAGGCACGTTGTCCTGGCCAGTCCCATCAGGGACACAGATCCAGCATACAGCTGTCACCATTGGGGAGTAGTACTGCATCTGCCCTTGGGCCTGATGGTGACAGTGATACTCCTGCCTGAACCAGTTCCCTCTTCCCTGCTGGGAGACAGTGAACAGTACGTCCTGCAATGTACAGTCCATGGCTGTCCAACACAGCCCTGTGTCAGGCATCCACATGGCTTGTTGGTGTGCAGACAAACACTCTCACATCCCTATCACAGCTGGTCACAACCAGACATGCACAGCGCCTAATAATGAACTAACAGCAGGACAGTCTAAAGGTTTGTAATTTATTTTATGTGCAGTAGTTAATTGCAGGTTGGAGAGATAGTGTGGAAGTTCAAGCCAGTTCAGTGCATGTAGAGCTGGGAAGTGGTGGGTAGGATGTCTGGCATTTGTAGCAAACTTGGCGATAACATGTTTCAAGCTTTGTTTTTAGAGAGGATTGTAGGTTAGTAAGTAAAGGGGCATCATAGACAAGAGACAGAAGTAAATAAGAGGTCTATAGTAGTTTGCTGAAATGGCATTCCAGCGAACAACTGATCATCGGCCCATAATCAGCAAAAATTGCATCAGCGATTTGCTGAATTTACTAAGGGCAATGTAAAAGTTACCTGAAGCACAACAAACCAACTTGCAGTTAAATCGAACCCCCCAACTATATATACCAACTCTGAGATCACACTACAGTGGAAAAGGGGCGAAGTTCTTTACTGGTCCATTGAGCTTTGGGCAACTATTTTATTGCCCTTAGTGAATTCAGCAAATCACTGAAGTGAACTTCGCTGATTATGGGTCGATGGTTAGTTGTTTGCTGGAATGCCATTTTGGTGACCTAATATAGACCTGTAGATAAGTGGTAGCAAGGGCTTGTTTAGTGGAAGGGCTAAGGAAGTGTTTGTGTCTGTAGAATGCCTAACTTTTGGAGTGTTTTGTTAATGTCATGCTGTATGTGCAGGTCAAATTTTAGATGTTCATCTGTTAGTACTCCTAGTAGTTTAGAGTGAGTAACAACTTTGATTTTTGTGTTGTTCTGAGAAAGTTTGGTAAAATGGGCTTTGTTTATGGAAGTATTTTCCCCCATTTTTCTTGTGGTAAATAGAATAAGTTTGGATGTGTTTGTATTAAGAGACAGATGCTTATTACATAACCAAGTCTATATGGATGCAAACAACAATTGGGTGATTTGTTGAAGATCAGATATGGAATCAGTGGAACATATAATAGTAGAGTCATCTACATATTGTCTGAGAGATCACTGAATGCTGACTGGAAACTATTAATAAAGATACTGAATAGGAGAGGTCATAATATAGAGCCTTGGGAAACCCTGGTAGAGGTGTGAAGATATGGAGATAGGACGTTTTGCCATTTAACTGCCTGTTGTCTGTCTGATAGGTAACTTAAAAACTAGTTAAAAGAGAGGGGATATCAATTTTTGAGAGTTGAGATTAGGGAGTGAGAGACTGTATCAACAGCTTTTTATAAGTGAAGAAATAGGGTGGAGACAATTTTGACTCAATCTCAGGCTCTGTTAACTGTGTCCATGAAGGATATCAAGACAGTCATAGTGAAATAACTTGGTCTAAATCCATGTTGAGTATGAGATAGGATTTGGTTATTAAGGAGAAAGTTTAGACATTGCATATGTATACATTTTACAAGGAGCTTAGAGATAGAAGGGAGGATGACTAAGGATGGTAGTTAGACATATCGGTCAAGTTGATGCCTTTGTGAAATGGCCAAATAAATGCCTTTTTCCAAAATTTTCAGCCATACAATTCTTGGATGGATCTGTTGATGAGTATACTAATTGGGTAGGCAATAGTTGCAGCTGCTAGTTTTAGATATTCTGTGAATAGATTATCAGCTGCATTAGAGCAAGGTTTGTGTTTGAGAAATAATATTTTTTATTGTAATAGTTGGAACAGGATTAAGCATGAATGTATGTGTAGGATGGAGATTGTATCTTAGTAGGAATGAAGGGAGGATGCAGAGGAAGGGGAGGGGAGTGATAGGTAGAGGATAGTCTAGCTAGACCAGTATAGCTTGTGCTGCAGTGTGGTTGGGAAATTTAGCAAAGATGTTTGCTGTAGAACTGATGAAGTGAGAGTTAAAGAGACTGGCTGTTTGTTGTGTTTTGACATGATGTGGACATAGGTTGCTTTTTGTGCTTGGGCTTAAGACTGATTTTATGGATGTTCTGCTTATGGTTGGTTTGAAGTTTTAGATAGTACTCGTTTTTGTCCTTGGTCACTAGCCTTTTTATTTGGTTGCAAAGCTGTTTAAATCTCAACAGGTCTGAAGGGTTTTTATTTTTTAGCCATTGTTTTCAAGTTTTGCCCCTAGATAGCATTAGCTCATTAGTAGGTGTAGTTAGCCATGGGGCATGGTTGACTTTGATCCTTTTTGCCTGACGGGGTGCAAGGCTGTTTAGTGTTTCTAAAAATATTGCACTGAAGTAATCCACTCCATCATCTAGAGGTAGAAATTTTAGGATGCTCCAGTTCATTTTTTTAGTATATTGATGAAAGTCTGTGGTTTGAAGTTTGTCAGATTCCTTACATGTTATAATGATGTTGCTTTTGAAAGGAGGTATCTGTTTGATGAACAAAGGCTGGAAGATGATCACTAAGGGCATTTGGGAAAGTACAGGCTGAAGAGATATTAGCTGGATCAGTAATTAGTATCCAGTCTAGGATGGAACCATCCATAGTGCTTCTATTAAATCTAGCTGGCATGGTGATACGTTGAGTGAATTTAAACAGGTTAATATTTGAGGATTGCAATTTATAACAGAAGTTTACTGAGTTAATATTAACGTCTCCCAGAATGATAGTTTCATTTTTAATAGTACTGAAGACCGAAGAAAGGATCTCTTTCGGTACAGGTATGTTATTGCCAGGGGGTATCCATAGAACTATGATACACACCTTATTAACTTATGAGGAAGAAATAAGAATTTCAACATTAGAAAACTGTGGAGTAGTATTCATGTATGGGACTATATTGAAGGTATTAGAGAAAAGAAGTGCAATACCACCTCCTTTTTGTGAGGCCTATCAAGTCTTATTGTATTGAAGGCTGCAAGGAGTAATTTCAGAGTCTTTTACATTAGGTTTTAATCTGGAGTCAGTAGCAGCAATGATATCTGGCTGACTGAGAGCTATCCAGGCATGAACGTCAGTAACTTTGTATAAATACTTTGGAAGTTTAGTGTTACAATATGTAAGGATTTACAAAAATTACTGGTATTAGATAGTAACGATAGGTTATGGGTTCTAGTTTAGGGATGATATCTCCACATAGGTGTATGGTACAACATTCGGAAGAGTAAAATAATAATAGTAGTCAGTTTTTCTTTGAACTACCAAAGTAAAACAGAAAGAAGAGAGTATAGTGTTTAATGGAATTTAAAGGATAATGTTTTTTTTAATGGAAGAATTTTCAATTTGGGAAACAGTATTTATTTGATACAGGCTGGCAGATATGTTTGATAGGAAGATTGCAGCCAATGAGGGTTTAGAGGGAAAGGATATAGAATTGAGCATTGTGGGATTTAATAGTAGAACAAAAAACAGGGTGATATGAGAAAAAGGCAGTACATTTATACTAGAGTGAGACATTAAGGAAAAGATGGTATGAAGTAATTCAAGTGAGAAAAATGGCTTACAGTTAATGAGAGTAAGATACAATGTACAATAATAAAATGAGGTCTTGAAGTGAATTGAAATGTTCAACAAGCTAGGGGTAATACAGGAAGAATAGGATGAGTAAAAAGAGATGAATGGATAGGATTCAGAAGAGTTTAAGAACAGGGTGAGTTAGCAGTAGAGAGAGAGAGGTTTAGTTCTGGATATGAGATGCATGCTGAATAAGATTCCACTCCACTTTTGGGAAATGACAGGAGAGGGAGTGGTGAGCATAATTAGGGAAGGTAATATGTGAATGAAGGAAGTTGATTGGGAGTGGTTGTTCAGGTAATAACAATGACTAGACTGTGATTGGCATGGTTAGAAAAGTGGGCGGAGTTATGTGCTTTAAGTTTAGGTGTATTTGGGTTGGGTGGTAATTGAAGGTAGGGTAGGGGAGCGGAGTGAGCCAGAGAGAAGCAAGGAAAAATGGAGTGGGCTGGACCCTGATTTATGTGGTAATATCATACTAAATAACATTAGTGAACATTCCCCTGCTTTCAACCTTGGCATACATGACTGTTTTTCAAAAGCACATCAAGACTCTCTCTGGTTTATTGTCATACATAAAATCCATTCTGAGATTTGGAATCCAGTGAATGTTACCACTGTAAATCTCAGTTTGAGCTGAGAAATTTTCTGTTGATTTTTTTATTAACATTTACAATTCTAAAGATAGGAATGTTTATTTGTTCTGTGAGTTTATAACCTGCTTTTTGTAAAATATAAAAACAAAAAAAAAAATAAAGGAGAGAAAGAAAACCAAAAGAAAAGGCTCTGGTGACCTCATTACTGACTCCTTCAGTCAGTCCAAGTGCAACATAGATTCATCTTCCCAAAATTGTATTCCATTAATTGAGAATGCTTCCATTTTTTGTCAGTCTTTCTTTTGCTATGATAAACTTCCCTAACCCATCCCACAAACCTTAAATTTAAATTCTACTCACTCATGAGATTTGCATCAGAAGTCAAACAACCATTGCCACCATAAGACCATGTATAGAAAGACACTCACTAGAGCTATACAAAAGGAATCACTATGCAGTGGTATTTTCATAAGCCAAGCAACATTATTTTAGCAAGATTCATAATTTTGATAGTTACAAAAATGTTCCAGAAAGTAACAAGAATTATGCTACCAACTGGAAATAGCTCTTTGCATTTCTAAGTATTGTGTTCCTGGACTCTGGAAAAAACAGTCATTATTCTTCTTTCTGGAGGAGACCCAGACAACTCTATGCCCAGATACCAGACAAAGCAATCTTAACCCTTTAACTTTTTTCTCTTAAAAAATAATTTAATGTGCCTTCTGCCTAAAAGTAAATTATCTTCCCCTGCACAGTATGGATTCATCCCCTTCTGTGGTATAGCTACTGCCTTCTTCTTACTTACCCATAATGGCTATACAGAACTGGGTAAGAGAGAGTTCCAGCCCCTTATGTTTAGATCTGTCTGAATGTTTTGATGGCACTAAATATCTCACTGTTTGCCATTATGCACATCGTTATTTACCCAATTATGTAGAAGGCAGTCCTGAGTGAATCAAACAAAGGTTCATAAGCAAGTACTAGGCTAGCTGCCCTTGCAGGCAATTTTAAGCCACACTAATTTCCCAAAGGTGAAAAACGAAACCCTGTACCTTGTGTTTGCTATGTAAATACTTTAGCCAAAGACAAGAGATAGGTTTATAACAAAAATGATCCCTACGTTGTGGAATGGTATATCAGAAAAGTTTATGTGATGTCAATTATGGATGATTATATGGCAGAAATAAACATTAATATGGACTTACAGACTCTGCATTGCTTAAGGTGAATGAAGACTGCTGCTGAGTTAAACTAATAAACATCAGAATTCATCAGCAAATTCAATAACACAACTTTCATATAGCACAAGACTGCAACACAGCAAGGATAAAGTTAACAGTTTATGCATCCTGAATACACTCTCCACTGGTACAAGACTTGATGAACTATGAGCTACATTACCTCTTAAAATGGCAATGCTATAGATTGAGCTTACAGTGTCAATGGTATTAAATATATTCACAGTAGATACAAGAACACAGCAACTTTGCAGTTCTTATCATTATCTTACTGTTGACAAGCAAACTCCTTTCCATATGAATTCAAGACCTAGATAATGATTGTTTTTTAGCTATATAACTAATAGGCAGCAATGTACAAATAAAAACTCTCTCTCTCATGATCCTAGCCACTGCTTTGTGATATCACCCAAGGTTTATCCTTTTGTCTCTTTGATACTTTTGTTTTCTGTTTTTGTAATGTGTTCTTCATAATTAAATCCCCTACACTGTCATGAATATAAATTAAGTGAACCACATTTCCTTAATTGTCATACATTGATATGCTTTAGTTCTCACTGTATAATTTTACAGTCTGCAACATATGATTTCTAATACATCACCATATAAAACAAAGCAATGCTTTTAGAAAGAAGTTTCATAAATAAGATTTCTATAGAAGTAAGCTTTGTAGACAATAAACTCAAAACTGAAAATATATATATATATATGTTTTTCAGGGTGTCAAGACAATTTCTTGACCCTATATGAGGGATTACATGTGTCATACCACAGACTAATTTATTACTCATTTATTTTTCCACTGAGGTCATGTTAAATTGGAGAAAGAGTAAAACTCAAAAATATAATTCAAAGTTGTTTGCTACTTTTAGTGCATATAGTTAAGCATTGGGGTGTACAAAATTAAGCATTGGGGTGTACAAAATTAAACATCTGCAAAAAATATCAAATATTTTCATTAATGGAATTAAAAGACAATAAAACACAATCTGCTATAATATAGCTAGAATATAAGGATGAATTAAGATTCCTACATTTTTCGGTGCTACACTGTTTTAGATTTTAGTGCTGTTAGTAGGAAGTGACAATTTACTTCATATTAAGATGCTGCTGATGACAGAAAGTTATGCTGATATTTAAAACATAACAGAAGTTTAGTGAAATGTATTCCTAGTAAACATTACAGAAAGCAACAGTTTTCCCTAATTGAAGTTACTTAATAAAATATCAGTTAGGGAATTACAGCATTAACACACAAGTGATTTATTTTCTACACCTTGAAATGTGTTATTTCTTCTTATAAATATCTAGAAATGTAAACATATTTGTGAAGATACTAATGCTTCAGGAAAGTTTGTCTCAGTTCTTTTAAATCTGAGACAAAATGTACTTGAGCAGTCGAGGTCAGAAAAAACATGGCTTATCTAGTTGTGGCATGCAGTAATTAGGAACCTGTATTTATTTTATATTTGTTTAGTATTTGCATGATACTACTATGATTGGCTCTGCATAGTCAATTCTTGCATTCCAGACTGAAGTGCAAATGTACGTTGATATAGTTAATTTTGGCCACAAATCTCAGTATTATATTCAGCCATAGTACACACATATCTACTCCTTTCCCTAATCTCAGTAACACAGAAATCATTCAAAATATTGAATACATTTGCAGAGTCCTAGATTAAGACTTACATTTTAAACTTTCTATACAAAAAATATTTCTTAAGATTCAGTGACTTGAGTGTCCTGTATTGAGCTAAACATTGTCTATATCTTTCAGTAAGACTTAAATTAGCCTCAGTTTTCTGGGTACCAAACTAATCTAGAGACATTTTTCTACATACAAAATGATAATATAACTGCCTGTCTGTGATACAATATGCATACTACATAATGGTTAAGTTTACTTTAAACTCATTAATGAACTCTCATCACTACCAAGTATATATTGACCTAAAGGGGTCTTTACTGAAAAACAGCTTTGTCTTTTCTCAGTTAGTGTCCATAAACATTTTTATACAAAAATTGCTTCACAGCATTACTAATGGTATTTGCTCACAGAATAGCATTCCATACCTTGCTATCTTAAGCAATCTCCTTTTAAATATCAAAAATCTCTAACTATTTCTCTGATTCAGCTTACATAATTCAAGTATTCAATGATTATAACTCCCTGCCTTTGTATCCCTAAGCAATAAGTGAAATCCACTTCATCAGTTGTAGAAATGTACTTATGATGCATATCCAAAAATTTCTCCCTTCTGCTTAGCAACTCACTCATTCACTTTGATATTCTAACATCTTCTGTTTTCTTATAACATTTCTCTTTCTTTAGCGTTTATTTCTTTCTGATTCTTATTCCATTTTTTTGCTCATTACATTCTCTCACTTTTTCTCCTTCCTAAAACAATATCATACTCAATAATACATTCTCATACATGTGTCTAAAATGCATTCTTTTTTTGAGGTATGCTTGCTATTATTTCTTTACTATTATTGTCACTCAGACTTTGAACATACATAATGCTTATGTAGATTTAAATGTTTACTTGTTAGCTGATCCAGTTCAGTTCTTATATATACCTTTCGTTTTTAAACTTTTTATTGCATTTTAAGTTCACATAAAGAAAGAAAATGAAATACAAAATATAAAATTAAACCATCAAATAAAACAATTAAACTATATACAAAGTCCATAACAAATGGTAATATGAAACAATAACATTAATAAATTCTAATAAATCTTTAAGTTTTTGCCATTATAATTTCTTATGAGTGATATTCATGGTTTTGCTATACATAATTTGTAGTTCTTTGTTACGTACACTTCTCGCTAGAGAAACAAAATCTGAAAAAGAGAGGATGTTTTCACTTTTTCAATTCTTTGCTATTATCTTTCTGACACTAGCCAGGATAGACCATAAAAGAAGTACCTGAATAATACAAATATAATCTGGAATAGGCACATTGAATAAAATTAAAAAATCAGTAATGTTAACATTGTCTGGCCATAAGGCTTTACCATTTTTTTTAAATACTTCCCAAAATGGAACAACCATCTGACATTCCTACATCATATCTTTCTAGCCTGCCACTAATTGACTATTAAATCTTATATTTTTTCTTTTTTTTTTTTTTGTTAAAAATAGCTATTTTATGTGGCATTAAAAAGCTTCTATGCAGAAACTTCCAAGTAAACATTTTCCAGTAAGTACTTTATGTAGACTTGCTTGCAGATATAATTGTTGTTAACTTCTAAAAAATATTTATTTCTGAAGAATAATTTCAATGAGACATGTCAAAACACACAAATTCAGATCTTAATATTGTGTAAACTATTGAAAAGTGTGATTTCTTTTTATATGTTTCACTATTAATCTGAAAGAAAAATTCTAATTTTTTTGGAATGGATTTGTTATTCAGGACTAATGACATTTATAAGCTATTATCCACAAATTCCCTAAAAGTCAGTATTTCCAACCAGCTACTCTTATTTATATTATATCTATCTAGGAGCCTTTCTGCTGTACCCATTTTACCTGCATCCAGTAAAGAAAACCAGAATTTTAAATTATTTTCTTCAAGGTTAGTTACTTTGCAAGTATTATATAATTCTAAACATCCAGCAGTACAAGCTATATGGAATATCAAGAACTGTAGTTGCTTGATCAAATAGTTACTATCTATTACTGATTTGAAGGTACCTAATATATGCTTTATAACAACATTATAAACATTTGTATTTCTATTGTTCATACAGTAATCTTTTATAACCCAATATGCTATACTTATACTTTTTGGAACATTAAAAATTAATTCCACATATAATATTCAAAGCCAGAATTGCTTCATGCAAAGATTTCCAATTTGAACTGTATGATGAATGTAACCAAACACTCACAATGTTTAAAATTGCAAATTGAATGTAAAGATCAATATTAGGGAATCTAGTGCCATTCTCATCCCAACTCCTTGTACGCCAATCAAAAGATATACTTGGTTTCTGAGGATGCCACAATAATTTTAATAATATAGCATGTAGTCATTTAGTGTTTTTTTGGATGGTGATATAAGCAACACCTGAGTAAGATATACTACTTTATCAATATTTTAATTTATAAAATTATCATTATTGTCAATATAAGCCTGTCATTCATTGAGAAATACATTTTATTCTGCTTTTCAATAAGCTTAACAATATTATTAACTATATTATTATAATTTAATGATATTGTTTCCTTCTTTCCATATATTAGTTATATCAATTCCTAAGTACTTAAGTTGTTTATTTTCTTACTTAAACTCCTTGTAGTTATGTAAAATAGAAGTAGTTTTTATTTATTAATAATGCTTCAGTTTTGTTAGGATTACATTTGAAACCATATTTTTTTCAAATTACTGTATTGAATTAACAATGTTTTCTAGTGTAGATTCAATATTGCTAGTGGTAAATATCATCCATATATAGTTGAATTCTTGAACTATAGTTATCACTGATATAAAAACTTTTATTTCTTTATTAGCTCTGAAATATACAGCAAATGGCTCTAATGGTAAGGCAAACATTAATGGAGAAAGAGAGCATCCTTGTTTAGTTAATCTTAGTATTTTAAAAGAATGAGACATAAAAGTTCCAACTGTAACAAAAGAAAAAGTGTTGTTTATACAATTTCACTATTATTTCAATAAATCATGAAGGAAAATAATATTCTATAAGCACTTTTTGTAAATATATCCAACTGAGTGGATCAAAGGCGTTGTCAATATTTAGGCTTAGCATTGATAATTATTTTTTTTAATTTTTATTAGCAATATCAATTTCTTTCTAAAATGAAACCATTGGATTCAAAAACTTTTTCTATGTTTGTTTGGGTGCCAAATCTATATGAACAGTGTGAATAAATCAATGAACTTCTTAATTTCAATTCTTGAATATCTCTAAGATTTATTATGCTTGTAAAATTATTTACTTGTTTAGCAGTAACTTCTATTTAGGTTTCTTGTCCTTAGTTGTACCTTTTTCTGAAAGAATGCAATTAAAATATGCAGTAAATTTCACCTTTTGCATGTAATGCTGCAATATCTAGGTATTTTTTTGCAACTTCAGAACCAACTCAAGGGATCTAATGTATATTAACAAAAGTGTAAACTTTTTTCTCTATTTCAGGAATAACTAACTCCATCATGCCATTTTTATCATTATAAAAGTGTTATAGTGCCTCTCCCTTTAGCACCATAATGTGAATCAACAAGTATAGAATAATCTCTACATATCAATTTGTCTAGATCTTTTTTTCAATAAAAGTTTTTCTTGCAGAAAAGCTATACTTGATTTATTCATTCCAATATATTTAAGCAGGCTCTTCATAGGACTGTTTAAACCATTTACATCAATGAGATACAGTTATATGTAACCATTTCTAAAATGTAGAAAGTCTAGCAAATTTAAAGATTTTGATACATTTTACTGCATTTATATGCAATATTTTTTGTTATGGACATAAACAGGCAACCATTCAACAGTAATATTATAAAAATAATTACAATCCCTAACACAGAATGCGTCATTCCTGGTTTGAAGACAATCTCATTCAAACCACCATCTATAATTTTTTATATATCTTTCCATCTATTCTTCTGCTTCTACCTCCAAAATTGTCTGTTTAATAAATTATATTATTTTATACTGCTTCCTACTATTAGGAATATATGACTGACTACTTACACAAAGACTTTCATACAATCAAAATCCACTACAGAACATATAATGCAAACTATTTATATGTAATATGTAATCAATGTACTGATTCATTTTAATTACTCCAGATTCATTAATTTGTCTCCTCTCATTCTTGCTATGTATATACATCCTGCTCATCTTATAATTCTACCTCACATTCACCATTTAAATCTCATACCATTAATGCCATTCACAAGATCTATAAACCAAGTGCTGACTTACATATGAATGAGCATTTACTTTTCATATTTATATTTACAGAAAATGTCAGTAATATATTACCATTTTCATTTATTATTCTACTCAGCTTATGTGTATAGGTCTGATATCAGCATATTATTATTTAGTTTAGGTTGTAATTCAGCTGACATATTACTTCCTTGTAACACATTATCAGTATTCACTATAAATTATAGCTAGTTAGCTATTAATATGTGGGATATGTAAAACATCACATCAGATTACTACGTTGTTATGAACAATAATTTTTATGCACCATCAAGCATCACATGTATAAATATGTTCTTATTAATTTAGCTATTAACACATATCGCCTTTAGGTTTAACATTATATTCTTTCAATTGCATTTATAATTGTAAAATAACTTCTGATGATTATATACCTTGACAATATTTCCTAAATATTTAACATAGCTCTAGTTGTTTGTATTAAATCAACTATTATTACCTTTAGAGAAAATGAATATTGGCAGAATAATGATGCAAATAGTCTTATATGTATATAAGCAATTCATTAATCATAAAACATTTAAAAATCATTTTATAGTAATAGCATATCTGTCTTAATTTGAGTTAATTGCACTAGGCATTTAACAGTAAAAATGCATGTTCCAACACTTAAGTTCAAGTGCAGTTATATATTTAATGCTTCCCCTATTTAAATAAGTATAGCAAATGTATCCAATCATTTTTTAAAATTTGTTGGATCTATGCAGAACAGCAGTTACACCACAATATTGTACTATATGTCACTAATTCTTTTGTTCTTTAGTATCATTTTAAGAGAACAACCCTTCAGAGTCTGTAGTATGCTCAATTCCCCCTTCCACAATTGCAGCAACATTTTATTACAACTCCTACTTATACCTCACTGCTATTATTAATATAGCTGAGTTAATATTTTATTTGTATTCTAATCCTAGAGTTTAATAAATTCAATAAATTGTAGATACTCGTATAAAATAGGTTTGTGCCTGGATTTTTACTGACTGACATCAAGAACACTTTTTTCATGGCCAGTACAACAACCAAGAAGTAAGGACGTTTTTTTTCTGCTCTTTTAAAGGAAGGAAATACTTAAGCAGTTGTCTTATTCCATGTACTAAACAGTATATGGTATTTCCCTTGTTGCTTCTTCCACCAAAAAATAAAATACTTAGATATTTTCCAAAATATCACCAAACAAATGTTACATTCTGTACAAAATAACATTTCCCTCAATGTAAAATGGCATTGTTGCTTATTTTTTTTCTGTTTTATTTATCTCTTATTTACTGGGGAAAAGCACTGACCCCAGAAAGATCCACTGTGGGAATAGCACAGGTTGCAATCGCAATGTAACAATGAAAAGCAACAAACAACAACTATCAATAAAAGACTAATAGGGCAGATATTCTAACTACAAAAAAAAAAAAACAAGATAAAAAGCAAATATCAACAGAAATATGCATTTCCCTGACATTCTTTATTATCCTCAAATGACTTATACATTTAAATGCCTTTTTTAGACTAAAACTTCTTTACTATAATAGAATATTTTAAGTCATATCTTTAAAATGCTAGTATTTCATTAAATAGCAATGCTATCTTACTTTTCAGCCATTTCTTGTCATTCCATTGCAGTGTTCCATTTAGAAGCTGTCATTATGGGTTCAAAGGCTATCCTCAGCTTTCCGACACTTCCATCCGTTCACACAGTCCCAGTTTTTCTTTCTTCATCTGCTATGGCAACTCCATTTGAAACCATGGAACAGGTAAAATTTTCATTTTAAATGTGAGAAATATTGCTATAAGTTTATGTATAAATGCAAAAATGCTTGCAACTGGAAGTCTGCAAGCTAGGCTTTTAAAATTATCAACAGATAATATTATACATAGCTATATACCATATAAGCAAACAATTAATTTCCGAATCATTGCAAAACAAACTAAAGTATTAAAACATTAATATACCAGCCCCAAAAATATAAAATTAACATTCTTTAGATATTTGTTCAAAGAAGAAAATAAAATAGTTACATTACCTAGTAGCATTTACACCATGTCACCCATCCAGTCATTATCTCATGTTTAAAATAAAGTTCACTGCCACTTATATTATTTTTAAGTAATTGAAAATATCTTAGTATGCTGATATTTAAATAAATATCTATTCTGCTAACTTTAGTATACTTAAATAAATATTTATGACAATATAAGACACATTTTAATTTACTATAAACTTTTAGCAAGTACTCATTTAGTATGGAGACACATAATATTTTGCTAATTGTCATAAAATCTGTTTGAACTGTTGTTTTATCAACTTAGATAAAACAAGTTTTACCTTAAAACCATTGTAATCTTCAGTGGTAGTTAAAGCACTGCATTTGTTTTTTATATATTGTATTAATAAAATAGAGGGCTTCCATGGTGGTGCAGTGGTAGCATTGTTGTCTCACAGCAAGAGGTTCTCCCATTTGATTCTCAGCTTGGGTTGGGAGTGCTTTCTGTGTGGAGTCTGCATGTCCTCTCCGTGGTTGAGTGGGCATTCCAAAGACATCCGTTGAATGGGTGTGCCTTTGTTGAAGGTTGGGCCGGCAACTCGACACCATAAAAAACAACTGCCAATCATTAGTGGACCGGAGTTCCACTGTGGTGACCCTTAACCGGGAAAAGCCGAAAGACAAACAACAACATTAATAAAATTAGAGAAAACAGAGACAGCTGCAACAGAAAAGAAAAGGCTCATTATTACTTTTCTTTTGAGTTTTTTGCTGTTATTTCCTTTTGTTGACCATCTATTTTTATTTGCATGTCTTTTTAAGCTTGTTGAGGGATAGTCAATTTCTTCTTGCTTACCTAAAAGTTTGTTTTTCTGTGCATAGTCCAGTGCTTCATCTAATGAGTTAAATGTCCTTTGTCCTTCAAATAAGATCATCTTTATTTTTGCAGGAAATAGGATTTCAGCCTTACTGTTTGATTTCTTAAGACTCTTAACTAATGTACACAGGCTTTCCCTTGAAACATTACTGTAGATGTATAGTCATTGTTGAATCTGATTGTTTTGCCATTAAAAGTTATTGGAGAGTTTGACCATTCTGTTTTCAGGACCAGATCCTTATCTTTTGTGGAAAGAAACTTGACAATTATAGATCTCGATGCAGATGAGTTTTTTATTGTTATATTATTTAACTTAGACAAGTTCAGAATTTTAGGTAACCAAGCATCCAGAAATTGTATCATATTGTTAGTTTCTTCTATTTTGGGTACACCATATATTCTTAAATTATTCCTTCTGGACCTGCTTTCAAGATCATCTATTTTGTCCAAAAGAACAGTGTTTTGTTTCAGCAGGAACTACCCTTGGCTCTCATTTTCATTTAACCTGCTATCCACATCATTCAATGACTCTTCTATGGGAGTGATTTGATCTGAATTTTTTTTAATTATTTCACTCAGCAAATCAATTTGTCTCTTATTTTCTTGTTTTATACTATCAATTTTGTTCTCCAGCTTGTCTACTTTGACTAATATCTCCTGCATACTGGCAAAAAGAGACTGTAGTTCTTTCTTCATTCCATCTTCCTGTGAGGAAGCCTTCAGGTGACCCATGACTGCACTTATTTAGATGAAGTTCTGACAGAAATAATCAACAGGAAGTATTGAAATTTCAGTTTTCTTGCTGAATTTCCTTCACTTTCTATTCCTTATTATATAATTTTCTGTTCTGAAGATTGCTTTTTGGTTAAAATTTAGATAATCCTGCCAAAAACAAACTGAACAAAGGTAGAGCAGAATTTTTATGCTGTTACTTGCTTTGCATCCTGGCCATACCTCCTTATGTATACCTTTCCAAAGTTTGTTTGATGCGTTCTGTTTTGAACTTTTCTGCCCTCGGTCTCAGCTGAAAAGGAGCTCAGTTCAACATTCTGGCAAATGAAATAAACAAGAGCTAGTCCTCCTAATTTGCCAGCACTAAGAGGTGTTTGACAATAGTATATTGTTTTAGTCTCCAACTGGTTTCTCTGAAGTTTACTCACCTTTGCTATTCCCAGTTAGATTAAGCAAAATGCCACAGTGAAGATAAAAGGAGAATTTTTGAGCTAAATGAGTTTGAATGTCTATGTTATAAAGGAAAGAATGACATGGTGGGGTGATATTATTTTGATGGTGGAAAGGTTAGATTAAATCTCTTTTTGCTTAAAAAATAGTCAACTGCTGAATGCTTCTGCTTTGTCTAATTATATGACCAACTATTAAATTATCTTCTCAGTGTAAAAAACATGTCTCATTTCAATCTATTTTTCTAACACTCATATATTTACATATTATAAAAGCATGAATATCAGCAATGAAACAATGTGTAAAACAATTATTTTGAGTAAATTTCACATCCTATGTATTTGTATCCTGATTTGTTTCATAAACTTAGATGCCTTATGTAAGAAAAAGCTACTCTGTAACTAGGAGACCTGCTGTTGTGTGATAAAATTACCTTTTGATGGTACTGTTCAAACTTAATTAAAGCAGTAGATAATGGTCTTGATAATCTGTTTTTAGAAACAAACTTTATTGATCAGAAATAAAGAAAACAAAGAACATATTTTCATATGTGTACGTATTTCAGCATTACCTTCTCAGGTGACATATTACCAACATAATAATGCAATGATATTCCCACTTTCTGTACCTGAGAATACTCAGTAGTCCATTGAAAGTGCATTCAGTTTCTCAGGATATTCATTTTTCCTTGTTAAAAAAATTCATTTTATAACATACTCTGAATAGTTTCATATCTTGTCACCTTGACAGCAAGAGTTCATATCTCTCTATATTAACTTAAACAGATTTAATAATCTATTATACTGGGGAAAAAGAAAGTAAGCAAATGATCTAAGTTTATTCACCCTAAGTTCCTTAGTTATTGTTCAGTTTGATTATGATCATTCATCCTGCCATAGTGGCCCAGAAAACTCACTTACCATTAATGTTATGCCATAGAATACCACATTTCTCATCACATGAAGCTTACCTAGCCATTGCAAGGAATATGCTTAAAGCAAATTTAAAGTGCTTCAGGAGTCCTTTCCAAAAAATAAAAAAAATAAAAAGTATTATAGTAAATACTGGAAAAAAAAAACTCAACCATGCCAAGAGACAAAACAAATGCATAGATAGATAAATAAACAAACAACCAACCAAACAAAAAAAAGTAAAAAGAATTTATCAAATCCAAGCAAAGCCAATGGCTGCAGCATTGCCTGCTGACAATTTTGAAAGTACAAAATAAGCACAAAAGAAAAAAGTAATTGTGTCCTTTTTTATTCTCAGCATCTCACATGACCAGAAAACACTTTTCTAGTTATCCTAGCTATCTTTATTATAAACACAATACAAAAGGTAGTGGCAGCAAATGAAACATGCATTTATTTACTCCTTAGTAATGTGGCAAAAAAACATATTTTAGAAGAATCACACAAAACCCAGAGTACAAGCCATTGAAATAACATCAACAAGTAATCTATTGAATGCATCATTAATTAAAAAAAATATTCATCAAACATTATTAAACTGAATTAAGTTAAACAAAATTAAATACTTTTATTCATTCTCATTATTCAATCCATTAAGTACCAGGATCATATATCTAATAATCAAAGTAGCTTCTAAAATATTGCCTAGGCAGTAGGGAATGAATTAAGTGCTTGTTTCATCTGCTACCACTGGCCTTTGTATTGTGTTAATGTGCACTCTTTTTCATGTTGGTTTATCGTAGCTATGGTTACCTTACTAAGTTTGTAATCAATACAAAGAGATTTCATTCCCAAAGGAAAACTATATCTATTTAACAAACAACTTCAAATATGTGGTTTTACCATTATTGTAAATATTCTTAATTTATATTTCAACATATTGGGACTGCTTATTCACTGAGTTAGGTCACACATAAAGAGTTTCACATATAACATTACCTCTCACAGCTGTTAAACCCATGAGTATATCAGGCTGCCAACGTGCAGACCCTCACTACATAGTCAACACTCTTGTCAAGCCTTTTCAAAGTTATCCAAAATTCATACTTGTCACATAATGACATAATCTGTTAAAAGACTTGTCAAGACTAAACAATTCTAAATAACCAGAATTCAGGAACATAATAAAATAAACAGTTATGGAAAAAATGAATACATCACATACCTAGATAGATGATCACATTCAGTTTGATTTCTGGTGCTGAACATGACTAAAAAAGAAAAAAAAATACATTACTATAACTGTTCTTTGTACAACAACTGATAAAACTGGCTTTAGTCTAAACCTGGTCTGTGCCTGCAAATGCTCCATTGAAATCAGTGCACTACCCTGATAAACAAATATAAATAAACAATGGATATGTTACATTTAGTGTATGCATATACAGGACTACTACCTTCAAACCTGCAGACCATGCTTTCCCAAGTAATAGACCAAACAAGTTTATCATTAAACCCAATTACCTGGGTCAAGAGGTACTTAAAGAACTAAAGTAACAATTAATTGTAATGTACCACAAGTATCAGTATTAGTTCCACAGCTTTTGCATCACTGTTTATTAACGCCATCACTAATGAACTTCTATCACCTGAACTAATAATGTAAAATGATGATACACTGTTAATCAAGTTTGATAGATCAGTATAGTTGCTAGAAAAAGGGTACAGCTTGACTTCTATCAACTAGGTATGCAAAAAATAAATAAATAACTCCAAGAAATTAGCTGTGATACTGTTTGCACCAACTCAAAAATGAATACTGTTATTCCTCCCCTGGATATACACAATGTGTTAAAGTTATTGTCAAAGATCCTTTAGGCAACATTATTCTCATTGTGACTCAACAAGGATATTTTGGACTAATTTTTGATCCATTTCACTTAAACTTCACACTGACACAGGAAATTACTCCTAAAAGTAATATTATGTTGCAGTGTCACATCTCCCATTACATGAAGTATGCCTATTCATTGCAAGGAATATGCTTAAACCAGACTTCCAATATCAATTCCCAATTATCAAAAAAATCTGCTTATTATATAAGCAATATTCACAGAGAATCCAAAATATTTTGTTAATTTCAAAGGTTTCCTTAAAATGGGTTTCTGAGTTCTCAGAGGAAGTTATATGTATTTCATGTAGTTGTTTCCAGCTAGAGGTGTATATGGATGAAATCCAGTGTAGTATTATGTTAATAATAACAGATTTGGAATATAATTCTATGTTGAGAAAGCAAATCCCATTACTGTCCCAGGCTCTAACATGCCATTTATAGGCTATTCTTGGTTTCTTTGGGAACCATAGAAAAGTTAGTAATAGGGAATATATTTAGCCACTTCTCACATGGTTATAAACCAAATATTTTATATTTTTAAAAAAATAATTGACAACAATTATAGTTTAAAGAACACCGTTTTCATTACATTTCCCATAGCTTGTACATCTGCTTGCCTAGATAACTTCAATATCAATAAGATGTGAAATCTTAAAGAGAATAATCTAAAGTTTTGGCACCAGTTTATAGACAATAAGAACATCCAACCAATGAACTTTCTCCTAGCCAGGTATAATGTCTGTCAAGATAATTGGCTCTGTATTCAATCTTTAAGACAGTTTGTTGAAAATAAAGTGAGAGTGTCAATAAATCTGGAAACTTATATTATACCAAGATTGATGCAATTATTCATATACTGTAGTTCGATGAACATTGAACATAAATTAAGCATATCACCTGTATATAAAATCCTACCAGAAGACTTGATTACTTTTGACCAAGCTTTTTGGAATTACTCCATAAAGATTAACGGTGAACCTTTATCTAACGATAATAAGAAACAGTTACTAAATTCAATAAAAAACACTTCATCATCTTTATATTGGAGACTATATACCTGGAGATTTATTCATAGAAGCTTTTACACTTCACACAGAATTGACCTTATATCCAAGAGTAATGAAAGCAAATACTGGAGGTGTGGTGATATTATTAAAGTCAACTGGGTTCATATGTTCATCGAATGTACAACTCTCACACAATACTGGAGTGATTTAAAACATTTTGCAAAAGCCCTGTGGTCTGATAACTGTCAAATCACTAGCTCTTTGATATTATTCAATGTCCCTACCCCAAGTGTAATTCCTAGACATCAGTTACCTGTTCTTTGGTTAATTCTAGCTATTGCTCAAAAAATAATTACATTGAACTGGAAAAATAAGTAAGAGCTTATGTTTACTGAGTTTATTTCAATAGCAAAATCTGTATGTAAAAAAGCGAAATCTTGACTCGTGGATGGGAAATCGCAAATTCACCCCTAGGATCTCTTCTGTGTCCCTGCTAGACAGAGGCATAGTAAACTAATCTTAAAAGGGTACCTTCTGTAACCTACTTTACAGAGACTCAGTAGGCTAATCTAATAGGGAGGCGGAAGCCAAATACATTCTGGCTAGGCTTATAAATGCCTTAGGGCAGATAGCCTAGTATCTACCTATGAGCCTATGAACCTATTAAATGCAAACTATCAGAGATGATCAAATGTAACACGCAAAAGACTAGCTTGCCAAAAATTGGAGATATTCTTAGATAAATATTGATTACCTTTCTTGGATAAAACAAATGTGTATCATGGATGTTTATATATAGTGTAAATAGTTTTTATGTTTTATATTGTTTATTTTTAATACTTTATGTCTATGTTTATTAGCAAAATTAATAAAAATGTTTTTGGAAAAAACTTTGTTTAGCTTACAAGTCCTTTGGTTTTCAATCAGTAGTAGGAGTTCCTGTCAGCTTAAAATCTTGTTATATAAAATGTTAAAATTACAGCACTGCCCAGCCTTGCACAGTAAATTAGTTGCCAGGCCTATAGCATACTCTGTCGGAAATAACAGGAATGATTCACTTCTGCAAACAGGATCACCACAGGGTCTAACTGTAGGTGAACTACAAAATATAAGTATCTTGATTTTTTTTGATTATTTTTACAGATTACTGTTTTTACAATTTAATATATATATAAAGCACTTTGTCTATTCAGTATCTTCACAAATCCTTATCTGTTTAAAAACTTTCATTTGTCTCTGTAGTGCTTGCTGTCTTGTAGGCTATTGTGTAAACTGAAACATCTCCTCTGTGTAATTATCTCTTGGCTAGTGGGGGCTGGTTCTTTTGTGTTCTTGTAAAAAAAAAGAAGTTTCTATTTTTGCACACAGTGCAGACTAGAGAAGCTGTTGACTGCAACTGAGCTACAAAATATAAGTATCTTGATTTTTTTTGATTATTTTACAGATTACTGTTTTACAATTTAATATATATAAAGCACTTTGTCTATTCAGTATCTTCACAAATCCTTATCTGTTTAAAAACTTTCATTTGTCTCTGTAGTGCTTGCTGTCTTGTAGACTATTGTGTAAACTGAAACATCTCCTCTGTGTAATTATCTCTTGGCTAGTGAGGGCTGATTCTTTTGTGTTCTTGTAAAAAAAAAAAAAAAAAGTTTCTATCTTTGCACACAGTGCAGACTAGAGAAGCTGTTGACTGCAACTGAGCTACAAAATATAAGTATCTTGATTTTTTTGATTATTTTTACAGATTACTGTTTTTACAATTTAATATATATAAAGCACTTTGTCTATTCAGTATCTTCACAAATCCTTATCTGTTTAAAAACTTTCATTTGTCTCTGTAGTGCTTGCTGTCTTGTAGGCTATTGTGTAAACTGAAACATCTCCTCTGTGTAATTATCTCTTGGCTAGTGGGGGCTGGTTCTTTTGTGTTCTTGTAAAAAAAAAAAAAGAAATTTCTATCTTTGCACACAGTGCAGACTAGAAAAGCTGTTGACTGCAACTGAGCTACAAAATATAAGTATCTTGATTTTGTTTGATTATTTTTACAGATTACTGTTTTTACAATTTAATATATATAAAGCACTTTGTCTATTCAGTATCTTCACAAATCCTTATCTGTTTAAAAACTTTCATTTGTCTCTGTAGTGCTTGCTGTCTTGTAGGCTATTGTGTAAACTGAAACATCTCCTCTGTGTAATTATCTCTTGGCTAGTGGGGGCTGGTTCTTTTGTGTTCTTGTAAAAAAAAAATTAAGTTTCTATTTTTGCACACAGTGCAGACTAGAGAAGTTGTTGACTGCAACTGAGCTACAAAATATAAGTATCTTGATTTTTTTTTTGATTATTTTTACAGATTACTGTTTTTACAATTTAATATATATAAAGCACTTTGTCTATTCAGTATCTTCACAATCTGTTTAAAAACTTTCATTTGTCTCTGTAGTGCTTGCTGTCTTGTAGGCTGTTGTGTAAACTGAAACATCTCCTCTGTGTAATTATCTCTTGGCTAGTGGGGGCTGGTTCTTTTGCGTTCTTGTAAAAAAAAAAAGAAGTTTCTATTTTTGCACACAGTGTAGACTAGAGAAGCTGTTGAATGCAACTGAGCTACAAAATATAAGTATCTTGATTTTTTTTGATTATTTTTACAGATTACTGTTTTTACAATTTAATATATATAAAGCACCTTGTCTATTCAGTATCTTCACAAATCCTTATCTGTTTAAAAACTTTCATTTGTCTCTGTAGTGCTTGCTGTCTTGTAGGCTATTGTGTAAACTGAAACATCTCCTCTGGGTAATTATCTCTTGGCTAGTGGTGGCTGGTTCTTTTGTGTTCTTGTAAAAAAAAAAAGAAGTTTCTATCTTTGCACACAGTGCAGACTAGAAAAGCTGTTGACTGCAACTGAGCTACAAAATATAAGTATCTTGATTTTTTTTGATTATTTTTACAGATTACTGTTTTTACAATTTAATATATATAAAGCAATTTGTCTATTCAGTATCTTCACAAATCCTTATCTGTTTAAAAACTTTCATTTGTCTCTATAGTGCTTGCTGTCTTGTAGGCTATTGTGTAAACTGAAACATCTCCTCTGTGTAATTATCTCTTGGCTAGTGGGGGCTGGTTTTTTTGTGTTCTTGTAAAAAAAAAAAGTTTCTATTTTTGCACACAGTGCAGACTAGAGAAGCTGTTGACTGCAACTGAGCTACAAAATATAAGTATCTTGATTTTTTTTAATTATTTTTACAGATTACTGTTTTTACAATTTAATATATATAAAGCACTTTGTCTATTCAGTATCTTCACAAATCCTTATCTGTTTAAAAACTTTCATTTGTCTCTGTAGTGCTTGCTGTCTTGTAGGCTATTGTGTAAACTGAAACATCTCCTCTGTGTAATTATCTCTTGGCTAGTGGGGGCTGGTTCTTTTGTGTTCTTGTAAAAAAAAAAAAGAAGTTTCTATTTTTGCACACAGTGCAGACTAGAGAAGCTGTTGAATGCAACTGAGCTACAAAATATAAGTATCTTGATTTTTTTTTGATTATTTTTACAGATTACTGTTTTTACAATTTAATATATATAAAGCACCTTGTCTATTCAGTATCTTCACAAATCCTTATCTGTTTAAAAACTTTTATTTGTCTCTGTAGTGCTTGTTGTCTTGTAGGCTATTGTGTAAACTGAAACATCTCCTCTGTGTAATTATCTCTTGGCTAGTGGGGGCTGGTTCTTTTGTGTTCTTGTAAAAAAAAAAAAAGTTTCTATTTTTGCACACAGTGCAGACTAGAGAAGCTGTTGACTGCAACTGAGCTACAAAATATAAGTATCTTGATTTTGTTTTATTATTTTTACAGATTACTGTTTTTACAATTTAATATATATAAAGCACTTTGTCTATTCAGTATCTTCACAAATCCTTATCTGTTTAAAAACTTTCATTTGTCTCTGTAGTGCTTGCTGTCTTGTAGGCTATTTTGTCCCACCCTCCCTCCCTGTTGGTGTCTTGGTCTTATACTTGGTGGCTTTGCAGTTGCCCGCCCCTACTGTGACACACCTCCCTGTCTAGTGTCATTAGCTCATTCTGCTTAATACAGAGAGAACATTTGATAAGGCCTTCTGTTCCTCCTTTTTCCCTTTCAAAAAGTAAAACAAAACTTTTTTTTTCTCTCTTTCGCCTGAACCTTCTTGTGTTCTGACTGTCCTTCTCAAACATTTTGGAAATATACAGTATATTTCAGAGCATTTGTTATAACTGTATTTGCTATAACTGATTTAAGTATTTTTTTCTGGCGTTTTGATTATTTACTGCTTAGCGACTGCATTTTAGCCTGTTTATATAGCCCTGCATTCTATTTAAACTGTTTTTGTGTTGATTAACTGTTTTGCACTGTTAAAAAGTTAGTTGTTGCTTAATTTTACCTGTAGGCTAACACACTCAAGTGCACTAGCCGCTTAAAAGCATTTATAGCATTTACTGTCTGTTTTTCCTCTGTTTTCTGCAAAAAAAAAAAAAAAATCTTGTTTTCCCGCCTTACTGAACTAGAATAGTCCAGTCTTCAGAGTTTGCTGATCTCTGGGCTTTGTCTTGGTTCCTGTGCTATTCCATATCCTTATTTGGATAGAAGGAAGCATCTTTGTTCACCAGTGGGAGTGGGGAGCACTGAGCGGCCTATTTGTCCCTAGAGGAGTGGTTCCAGCCAGAAATTTGTAGTCTATTGGCCATTTTGGGTCAATTCCTAGCTCTTTTCAGCCCCCTGTAATAAAGCCCACTTTAGCGCGCTTTTTTGCTTGTATTCAACTCAGCACAGCTCCTCGTGGTGTCCTGCAGAGTTCTACAAGCAGCAGAGAGCAAAAGAGTGACTTTTTCCTGATTTAAGTATTTTTTTCTGGCTTTTTGATTATTTACTGCTTAGCGGCTGCTTTTTCGCCTGTTTATACAGCTCTGCATTCTATTTAAACTGTTTTTTGTGTTGATTAACTGTTTTGCACTTTTAAAAAAGTTATTTGTTGCTTAATTTTACCTGTAGGCTAACACACTCAAGTGCGCTAGCCGTTTAAAAGCATTTATAGCATTTACTGTCTGTTTTTCTTCTGTTTTCTGCAAAAAAGAAAAGAAAAAAAAAAAATCTTGTTTTCCCGCCTTACTGAACTAGAATAGTCCAGTCTTCAGAGTTTGCTGACCTCTGGGCTTTGTCTTGGTTCCTGTGCTATTCCATATCCTTATTTGGATAAAAGGAAGTGTCTTTGTTCACCAGTGGGAGTGGGGAGCACTGAGCGGCCTGTTTGTCCCTAGAGGAGTGGTTCCAGCCAGAAACTTGTAGTCTGTTGGCCATTTTGGGTAAATTCCTAGCTCTTTTCAGCCCCCTGTAATAAAGCCCACTTTAGCGCGCTTTTTCGCTTGTATTCAACTCAGCACAGCTCCTCGTGGCATCCTGCAGAGTTCTACAAGCAGCAGAGAGCAAAAGAGTGACTTTTTCCTGATTTAAGTATTTTTTTCTGGCTTTTTGATTATTTACTGCTTAGCGACTGCATTTTCGCCTGTTTATACAGCTCTGCATTCTATTTAAACTGTTTTGTGTTGATTAACTGTTTTGCACTTTTAAAAAAGTTATTTGTTGCTTAATTTTACCTGTAGGCTAACACACTCAACTGTGCTAGCCATTTAAAAGCATTTATAGCATTTACTGTCTGTTTTTCCTCTGTTTTCTGCAAAAAAAAAAATCTCGTTTTCCCACCTTACTGAACTAGAATAGTCCAGTCTTCAGAGTTTGCTGATCTCTGGGCTTTGGCTTGGTTCCTGTGCTATTCCATATCCTTATTTGGATAAAGGGAAGCTTCTTTGTTCACCAGTGGGAGTGGGGAGCACTGAGCAGCCTATTTGTCCCTAGAGCAGTGGTTCCAGCCAGAAACTTGTAGTCTATTGGCCATTTTGGGTCAATTCCTAGCTCTTTTCAACCCCCTGCTATAAAGCCCGCTTTAGCGCTTTTCGCGTGATTTAGCGGAGTTGCCCATAGAGCACCATCGGGCAGCCGGTTAAACAAGGTTAAACTATTTCTGGCTCCGTAAAGTCTGCTCTTCAATTTTTCCCTTAGAACTTCTCTACTTGCAATCTAAACAGTCTATTCTCTATCTCAAAAGCTCAGCACTTGCTACTAAAGCATTTTTATATAGGTAAAGTACTTGTATACTAAACAAAGTACTACATTAGCCTAGAATCCCCTTGAGTACCCATTTCCCTATAGGTCCCTTCTGACTCAGTTACACAGCAAACTTTTTCACTTTTTCTAGCATGTCGAAGGGTCAGTTGCTAGCGTCCTCTCCTGTTCAGCTGGTGAATCTGGGCATCTTGAGGCAATGTTACAATTGCCTCATGTACACAGACAACCCACTCCTTCTCCCACAAAACACAAATACATGTGAGAGATGCAACTATATAGCCAAACTGGAGGCTGAGCTCTCTCAACTCAGGACTGGCAAGACCAGACAAGAGGAGAAGGAAACCACGCACACCACAAACCCAGTTTCACATAGAACTATCACAACTGCAAAACAAACACATAAGCACACAAAGACATACTCAGAGGCACTAATCAAAAATCTACCAAAACTACAGAGGCCTCCAAAGCAGACACCCAAGCAACTGCCACCTCAAGACATAAGACATGCAACACATAGTTCTCAAAGTCAGTGTGCTAAACAGTCACAGCCCTTAAGGCCAAACACAATGCCAGACACACTTGTTATAGGTGACTCCATAGTCAGACACACTGACGTCCCACTCACCAGACTGAACAAGGAAAAGATCACAGTAAGCTGCCTGTCAGGCGCTAGAATCCGCCACATAACACAAGCACTCAGGTCACTCCACAGCAAGTACACGTATGACTCAGTCATTGTCCATGCCAGTGTGAACGACCTGAGATGTACCTCCCTGGACTACATGAAAAGAGACATAGAGGAGCTCTCAGATTATGTAACCCAGGCCGGTATGACCCTAACCCTGAGCAGTATCCTACCCTCACCAAGAATGATGCCACAATACAGAGACAAAATGATCAGCTTTAATAATTGGCTTAATTACTGGTGTCATTCTAAGGGGATCCAATGTCTGTCTGCCTGGGATGACATGCTTGACAAGCCACGCTGCTTCACAAGGGACAGCTTGCACCTGTCACCCCTGGGCTTCCGGATATTGGCAAAGGCTCTTGCCACCCCCATAGTGCCTTTTTTAGGCAAGGCTCAAATGATAAACCTACCGCCCTAGAAAACAAATATGGAGAAAAACTAAGGGTAATACTGCTCAATGCCAGAAGTCTAAACCTCAAGATGCACGCCCTCGAAGCCCTCCTCAGTATGGAGAACATCGATGTCTGTGCTGTGACTGAAACCTTGTTCAAGGCTCCTGAGAGCACCCCAGCACTATCAGGTTATACCTCATATCATGCGTTCCGGACTGAACCACAAAAGGAGGGGGAGTATCCATATTCATAAAGGATACCCACACCTCCAGGTTAGTGGCAATGCACGAAGCATCGGAGACCATCCAGGTGCAATTAACCATAGGTAAAACTGCCCTACAGTTTGTAACATGCTACAGGCCACCTTCTGAAACTCAGGAAACCCACACAGCCTTCCTGAAGACACTAGAGAGTATGAATGTCTCTCCAAACACCATCATATTGGGTGACTTCAACTACCCAAACATAGACTGGGAACATTACTCAAGCCCCAACACCCTAGCCCAAAGGTTCCTTGAGTTCATAAACTCAAATGCTATGGAACAACTAGTCACCATTCCCACAAGAGGAGAAAATATACTAGACCTGATCATCACAAACATGGGGACAAAATGCTCCACACCGGAAGTATATCCCTCATTGGTGAGATCAGACCATAAATTAATCTCACTGGAGATCCACATCCCGCCCCCACCCCCAGCAAAAGACCACAGTGAAGAACTTCTCAAAAGCAAACTTCACACTTCTTAAGACTGGAGTGGTATCCTTCAAGGCCCCGAGCCAGTGGAAACCACAACCCACGCTGCTGAAACCCTTACAAATGCCTTCTACGAGCACCTCCAGGAATGTATGGATCAAGCAATCCCTAATAAAATCAAGACCCTTTCCACCAAAGGCAGGCCGGTCTGGTGGACTCCAGCCATAAACAAACTCTACAACAAGAGGAGAAAGCTACTACATGACAGAGCAAAATCCCTAAAAGGGAAGGCATCTCTGATCAATACTAGCAAAAACTACGATCACTCATAAAATCATCCAAGGCCAACTTTGAGAGAAAAATCGCTAATGACACAAAAGACAATCATAAAGCCTTCTTTAGCTATGTTAGAAACCTGGGTGGAAACTCCCAGATATGCTCAGAATTAGTCCAAAATGATAAAAAAATCACTGAACCCACAGACATTGCCAACATACTGGCAGACAGGTTCAGTGCAAATTTCTCCCCTCCCTCCCCCCCAAAAGGAGAAATATCTATCCCACCAGAGTCTAGCCTCCCAAACATCTCAGATGCCCAGGTGAGAGCTGCTCTCTCTAAAGCAAAAACACAGCATCAATGGGACAGCACGGTGTCGCCAGCTGTGTGCCACCCGCACTCATTGAGGAACTAAACCCACACTTAAGGCTGCTGTTTAATCTTAGCCTTACTACTGGATACGTGCCAAAGAATGGCGTGCGGCAACTGTGGTCCCACTCCACAAAGGCGGTGCTTCTACGGACCCTGGAAATTACTGCCCCATAAGCTTGATGAGCCTTGTCTGCAAAGCTATGGAGAGGATCATAATGGAACTCATAAATAAAGACATTGGGGACCTACAGACACTGGATCCTACCCAATTTGGCTTTGTCAAGGGCAGATCCTGCCTCTTGAACTTGGTTGACTTTTGAAACAGTCACTAAGGCCATTGATGAGGGTAAGGCAGTTCACACAGCCTACCTTGACCTAGCAAAAGTGTTCGACACAATACCCCACTCGGGCATCATAGAAAAGCTCACCAGCTTAGATGTAAACCCATATGTCACAAGATGGGTTGCAAACTGGCTCAAGGACAGAACACACAGGGTTAGAGTTGCTGGTGCCATGTCAGACTCTAAGCCGGTCACGAGGTGTCCCACAGGGCTCAGTCCTGGGCCCCTCTTGTTCAGCATTTATTTTTCTGAAGTGCAGGCAAACATAGGGGATTGTGGCTGACAAAATTTGCAGATGACTGCAAACTGGGCACCATAATTGACACTCCATCAGACACAGACATCCTCCAGAAAGGTCTCATAGAAATGGATAACTGGTGCCAGAGCCATGGCCTTAAGCTAAATGCCAAAAATGTATAGTCATACCCTTTGGGAAAAACAAGGTAACCCTAATTACCACATAGGTGGTAATCCATTAAACACGGAAGAAGTTATCAGGGACCTGGGGACCCAAGTTGACAGTAACCTCTCTTTTGACACTCACATTGCCAAAGTGGTAAGGAAGACCTTCTACATTGCCCACCTGATCATGAAGGGATTCACATCCAGATCAGGAGAGGTCATTGTACCCCTGTACTCTTCACTTATCAGACCAATGATTGAGTACAACGCCCCATTCGAATGTACCTTACCCGACACCTGCAGCAGTTGGAAAGACCCCAAATGTTCCTCACCAAAAGGATAAAGGGGCTCAAACATATGTCATACGATGCCCAACTGAAGAAACTCCAGCTCTATTCAGTCGCATACCATCTGCTCAGAGGTGATCTGTGCCTGACATACAAGGCCATGTCCAACCCGGAATTAATGGACATGCTCCACCTCAAAAAATCCAAATCCACCAGAGCCACGAGAGCAAGAGACTTAAACCTCAACATGGATATAAATAGGATGTGCTGGAGGGACAGATTCATCACCCAGAGACTCCCTACACTATGGAACAGAATCCCAGTCCATGTGAAGCAGAGCCCCTCACTGACTCTGTTCAAGAGAAATCTTGACGAGTGGATGGGAGATCGTAGGTTTACCTTGGGAATCATCTCTGTATCACTGCTGGACAGAGGCACAGCAAACTAATGGGTATAGTATTCTCATCCTAAGGGGTGGTGAAAGCCACACACACTCTGGCTAGGCTTACAAATGCCCTAGGGCAGATAGCCTAGTATGAACCTATGAACCTATAAAAAAAAATATTTTCAAAACTGGGCCATCTTCCTGGAATCGCATAGCTAAAAATAGTTACTGACAGGAAAAACTAACTACTTGCATAACTAAATGAATGAGGCCTGGTTAGTAAATCTTAGGTATATGTACTGATCTGTAGATATGAAATGACTTCTTTAAAAACTATACTAGGACCAACCAATAATAAGCCTGCATGAATTGCAAATACTGAGTAAATTATACTGTAAAAACTTTGTCAATAAATAATTGTCTTGTCATTAAAATCTATGGAATTGCTACTGACTTTCACATTGGTTACTATTATGTTACAAGCTTAATCCTTACTTATCTTGTGTGCTCGTATGCATACACATTGTTTGCTCATCTCTGTGCCTAGAAAATGCAGGAAAGGAGTTGGTTGACTAGTTCTACTACCCAGTTAACATATAATTATAACTAATTAAATAAATATATGCATAATAATATTACTCAGAATAGTTTAATTTGCTGATGCTTACAAAACTCCTTCATTAATGGCTTAATTGTAATACTACTTACTAATTATAATCTTCTATGAATTACATATAACACAACTTTAGACATGAGTATAATTCAGGATCATAATAAAGCAGACAGTTGTGAAACATTAATACACCATAACAATGATAGCTTACCAATCCTGAATATCAACCCTGTATGGAGTCTGTTATCTATCTGCTCACATAGAATCTTTACCATCACTGTTATCACCAATAGGTCAGAATCAGTTATCTCATACACTAAATGCCCTTTAAGTATCAATTCCTTGCAGAGCTACTTCCTCTTAAAGGCCGTAATAGCATTTGACAAATATTTTTCATATAAGACCAGTTTTAACAAACATGGAAAATAATAGTAATTCAGGTTCATAAAGAATAATCTATTATAAAATGATAAACACCAGGAAATAATCATTTAATATCCTCCCATAGTCTTTTGAAAGACATTTATTAAATGACAGTTGCTTACCAGACTCCTAATTTATTAAAAGTAAATCTGTAACCCTTCATTTTCAAATATTTAAATAACTATAGCATTGTAAAGCATTTAACACACAAAATCAGTTTTAACAGAACATTCTAGACAAAAATAATCCAGTTTCAAAATAATCAGCTGTGAAATAATAATCATAATATTACTAATAATATCATGTCCATTGTAAAAGCCAGCTTAGTGTGTGAAATATTTTAAGTCTCTCTTGTCCAAGGAGTTTCTTCAATATTAAGGCATAAGTGTAACACTATGTAAAATTCAGAATCAATTATCAT
Source organism: Protopterus annectens (assembly GCF_019279795.1). Lineage (NCBI taxonomy): Eukaryota > Metazoa > Chordata > Ceratodontiformes > Protopteridae > Protopterus > Protopterus annectens. The sequence continues at coordinate 798,502,653 of NC_056730.1, forward strand.
GTAGACAGATTTACTGATAATAACCATATACAGTCTGCATATAACTTAGGAATACCTAATGGTCATTGTATGTACATTGATGTGTTATAATCAGAAACTGAATTTTAACTAAGCTTTATCTTTATGAATAGCAATTGTTCTGAGTCATACTGAAATAGTCAGTTGAGAAATAGTAACGACAAAGTAATACATATATCATGCCATCCTAGTACCAGACCTTTGATGCTTGTTACCTACAGAGCTTCTTTCTATTGGAGGATATAAAACTTTGCAAGCCAATCATTACTGAAGATTATCTACAGTTATACTTCATAGTCTCAACACTCTACTCAGATGCCATTTGCACACTATTGAGACTCTTTACATTGTTGACCCTAATTGAAGTCCTAGGAGGCTGCATTTCACTTAACAAAAGTATAGCCCAAAGATTTTCATACATATAATCACTATTATGCAGCCTTCCCCTCAAAGATTGTCTTCCATATCTAATGTATGGATGCCATTCCATGTCTGCTCAAGTGGTGATATAAGATCTCCTCCCATTGCTTATTCCCCAAAGTACATGGAGTAATTGCCTCCCCTTCCCTTTATACACATCTTGTTCCTACTGTGTTTCAATTTCAACTAACAATGCCCAAACAATCATTCTAGGTGTCCTGCTGCATTGCAACAGATTTGCCAGTGACATAGTCCAATGACTATGACATTTCTTATAGCACACCCATAGCTGTCTGAGCTGAAATAGACAGATAAATATAACAAGTAAGCTAGAGTTTAGAGTGCAACAGATGCCAGAGAATGAAAGATAAAAGTGGAAAGGTGTCACGACAAAACTTTACAGCTATCAGCTGTTTATTTGGACTTTCCTACAACCCTTAATTAACATGCCTACTTTAGAAAAAATAATTAAAAATATAAAAACTATCATTATTTAATTTACTGTTAAGCTCTGACTATTCTGTACTGACTCAGATTCCCAAAGTTAAGTTGAGAATGCAAGTCTTCTCTCTGGTATACTTCTTCAGCAGGGGATAGGAAATCTTGAGTCTGGCTTGAGGAAGTAAGTCTTCTTATAAAACCTCTAAATGGTGTCAGTAAGCCAAAATCCACCTTGTAGACATGTATGACGTAACTACACTGCTGCAGACATTAAAGAAAAAGTATTATTTTTACTTAGGTTAAACATAAAAAAATAATCCTTGGGATTCATCAAGCAGCTGTGCAGGAATAAGTTATTCCTGCATGGCAGGGACAATTCCTGTTCAGCATGCATATATATGAAGTCGCGCAGCTGTGCTGTAAAATGGACAAGGTTCCATGTACGAGCATGGGTGTGTGTCTGAGAGCAGAGCTCTCACAATGTACATGCCCCCTGCACTCCAGAATTGCCTTTCAGCAATTTAAAATGAGCGAGAAGAGTCATAACATCCTCAACCCATCAGGATAACAAATCTGGTCAAAGCCATATGGGACAATCATCCCTATCAAGACAAATGTTGTTAGAATAGCATGTAGCATAAGCACATAGTGCACACATGCCAATCCATCAAAGTAAGGAATGTGGACAAAGCCAAAAGGGACAATCATCCCACAAAGCAGAAAGTTGATAGAATAACAGGTTCAGGATTACCATGGATATTCTGAAGGGTACAAATAAAATAACAACAAATACTTTTTTTTAAACATGCAATGAAGTTTAAGCGTAGTTGCACGGGTGTGCCCATTGCTTAGCTACACTTAGTCTATCTTAAACAACACAAGAAGTTAAATAGCAAGAGAGATCCCACATAAGCAGTATTGCAATAGTGTAGTGGTTAGAGTGTATGCTTTGTAAACAGGTTTTCCTGGTTCAATCCCCACTATGACCAATTTGCATTTTACATGTGAAAGCAGTACATAAACATTTTTTTTTATAATTAGCTACTAGAGAACATATATTTGTTAACCAGAGTACTGTAGTAGGTCCAGATGTGAGGTGTCAGTTTAATAAAGTTGTGAAACCCCCATAGAAACACAAGTGCCCCATACAGTATTGTCACACATGAATAAATGTAATGATAGCACATTGGGGGATGTCAGGGACAGTAAATAAATTTAAAATATGTAATGAATGATGAATCAATCCCATAGAGCAGATAGTCTATAAAATAAAAAAATAAGCAATGCTAAGTATTGCACAACTCTGCTTACCAGGTGTAAGCATTGTATAAATATGACTGCTAAACAATGAGTAGCCCAGCTAAGTGGATTTGCCCATTGGTAAGCAGCACTGAGCTTGCCCCTTTAAGCACTGCAAACCTTAGCTAAGCAGGTTTGCCAATAGCTTAGCTTAGCTCAGCATGTTCAAAACTATCCAATCATAGCAAAGGGCAGGAAATCGGCTAAACCCCACAGGCAGGAATACCGCTCATAACTGGTTGCAGCTTCCCACTGTAGGCAGTATGGCAGGAGATGGTGAGGGCATGTGCTTCCGTATGGAGCGCTGGAGCATACAGGAGTCCAAGGTCATGGTAGGACTTCTGGCACAAAACCATGACGAGAGACTGCTGCAGGGCCAATACCAGGAATCCCAATATAAAATGGAAGCCTGGGACCATCTCACTCGTGATCTCATCAGTGCCATTGGTATCCCTCGGACTGGTGAGCAGGTCTGGCACCACTATGCTGACTTGAAACAGAGAACGATGGAGCTCTTGGATGAGTGAGAACAAGAAGCAAGGCAGAGGGATGATGTCCCAGCAGTGTGTAAGTAGTCATACCAATAACTGTTCACTAATGTTCAGCTTGTGTATGTGATGGATAAGTATGCCTAAATATTTCTCTATTTCCCTTACAACTGCAGCTGAGTGTGCTGTGAATCAGGAACACCATGCTAGTAGGTTGCAAAAGCTGCATCATGAGGCTGGTGGTAACAATCCCGCTTATAGTAGTCATACCAAATAATAAGTAGTAGAAAGTCACCTGACAGTATAAAAACTGTGTATGGGTTGTACTGAATAAACCAGGCAATATGACAGTAATAGTCCCATATAGGTCATATTTAAACCTGTAACTGCCTGGCAATAAAGTTCTAAATCCTGGACTGGTTGTGTTGTGTTTACTCTGGTATTTTAAGGCATTTATTGTTGCATTCTCTGAATTGTAATGTTGTGTTAACCACTGATACCCACACGTCTTCTTTTCCTGGTTAGGGGTCACCACAGTGGATCACCTGTCCACTCATGATTGGCAGTGGAATTTTACAGTGTTGAGTTGTCAGCCTGGCACCCAACCTTCCACAGAAGGCACACACATGCACACACTCACACCTAGGACCAATTTAGAGTATCCAATCCACCTACAGCATGTCTTTGGGATGTGGGAGGAAACCGGAGCACTTGGAGGAAACCCACATGACCACAGGCAGGATATGCAGACTTCACACAGAAGGCACCCCAGCCAAGGATTGAACTGGAGAACCTCTTGCTGTGAGGTGGCAATGCTAACTGCTGCACCACCATGGCTGCCCAACCAGTGTTACCCACACTGTGCTACATAAAAATAAAATGTCTAGGAATGTCTGTATAAGACTTAAGTACAAGATCAGGTTGTACAACCAAGAGAGACTAAGACTAAAAACACGGAAAGGCTAGCTAACACTATTTAAATAGCACACTCTGATGAAACTTAAACGAGTCCTGGGAGTGGTAGTA
>NC_056730.1:798511344-798541344 GCF_019279795.1 Protopterus annectens
AAGAGGGCCAAGGAGGCACTCTGCTTGACATGTATGGGCAGTTTATTCCAGAGTTTGTGGAGTCTTTGGGTCAGGAACCTATTCCTCCAGCATGTTTTGTTGATTGTGATGACAAGGGGTAGATCCCTGGAGCATGTGGTTCTGAGGAATTAGGATTTATTTAAGTGGAGCATGTCCAAAAACTCAGGGTTTGACATGGCCTTGTATGTTAAGCAGAGATCACCTATGAGTAGACAATATTCCACAGAGTATGACTGGAGTTTTTTTAGACAGTCAGCATAGGGCATCTGCTTTAGGCCTGTGATTCTTTTAGTGAGGTATTTCTGTGGCCTTTCCAGCTGTTACAGATATCTTGTGAGGTACATACTAAACAGGGCATTGTACTTTATAATGGGTCTAATGAGGGATGAGTACAGTGGGACAATGACCTCCTTTTTTCTGGATGAAAAGCTCTTAGTGATGAGGCCACATAGACAGATTTCCTGACTGTTGTGGTGATGTGGTTATCGAATGTGAGACGATTGTCCACTTGTGTCCCTAAGTCTCTCATCACACTTTCGGTGTTTAGTGTACTGCCACCTATGTGGTAATTCATGGGCACATGTTTTTTTCCCAGAGGGGATAACTATACATTTCTTGGCATTAAGCTTGAGCTTATGGCTCTGGCACCAAGCATCTATTTCTGGAAGGCCCTTTTGTTGAATATCTACATCATTTGGGGATTCAACAATGGCTCCAAGTTTGCAGTCATCTGCAAACTTTGTTAGCCAGAATCCTTTACTGTTGGCCTGTACTTCAGAGAAGTAGACGACAAAAAAGAGCAGTCCCAGGACTAAACCCTGAGGTACTCCAGTTGTCACTTATTTGGAGCTGGATTTGGAGTCAGCTACTTTTATAGTCTGGGTTCTGTCAGTAAGCCAATTGGCAACCCATCGAGTGATGTAGGGATTTATGCCCAGCTTAGTAAGTTTATCTTTGATTCTAGAGTGGGGGATGGTGTCGAATGCCTTGGCGACATCCAGATAGGTTGTGTGGACCACCTTACCCTTATCCACAGCTCTGGAGACTGATTCAAAGAAGTGAATCAGGTTCAGAAGACAAGATCAGCTCTTCACGAACCCAAACTGGGTGTGGTCCAGTGTTTTAAGGTTGCCAATGTCTTTGTTTATATGTTCCATGATAATGCGTTCCATGCCCTTGCAGATCAGGCTCATCAGACTGATGGGATGTGAGTTCCCGGGATCCAAGGAGGATCCCTCCTTGTGGAACAGGATAATTGTAGCTGTGTGCCACTCAGTGGGCACAAAGCCTGAGGTTAGGCTATGATTGAACATGTTGTGTTTGAGCCTACTAATAAACTGTTTGTGATCAACTTGCTGGGTCCGAGGTGCTTTGCAAAGTGGTTTCTATGATTAAACATGACATTTAGGTGAGGTTCCAGTTCATTTTGTAGTTCATGTAGTACACATCCCAGGATGTCATCTGGTCCCATGGATGCTGTATTCGTAGCTTTTGAGTGTGTAGTTTCTACCTGTGTGGCCATAATTACCAGAATTTGGCATTTTTTTGGTATTGAGATGGACGCTTTAGGGGGTGAGAGGAGGGTGAAGTTGGCACTAAATCGATCTGACAGGATATTAGCAATATCCTTGTGATAAGTATATTTACTGGAAGAACTACACAGCTGCCTGCATGCAGTAAGCAAGTGGGGAACACCAATTGGTTCAGAGGCCATCACCTGATCATGAGCATCACCTACAAAAGCCATGCTGCAAACCAGTTTGATCCCTGTAGTGGAAAGAGAGAGAGAGAGAGAGAGAGGAAAATAAAAGGAAAAACAAAAATAATACTAAAAAACAAAAATAATAATAAGAAAACCCAAAGCAAACATGGAAGACATCAGCAGGAACACAGAAGTGAGCATAATAACAAAACAGTTACGTGAAACATGTCAGCATGTAATTGAATGTAGTACTTAGTCTGTAATAATGGGATAGATGATTTTGAAAGACTTATATGTACCATCAAGACTTCCCGTAATGATGTCCTACTGAAAAACTGCTATGGACATAGCATCTGGCCCTGTGGGCAGTGGATCATACCTCTCAACTGTGCACATCTACACAGAATGTCAAGATTCAAGCCATCGTAGTGTTTGTTCTGTTCCTAAAACATCTATATTAGTTTGGCAAATAGCTAAAGGTAGAAGTAATGAAGGCATGACAGACACATGAGTTTCAGACCCCACCACCTTCAGAACGGTCATGGTAATGTGAAATGTTTCATTCACAAACTTCATAGGTTTGTAATAGGCATATCTAAGATCTGTCCCTATATACCCCCCCCCCTAATGTTAGGCTTTGTCCACATGTGATGCTCTATTTTGTAGCAAGGCAGAACAGTTCAGCTCTGGAGGAAGGAGTTTCAGAGTGTGGATCCGATGTCCAAATGCATTCTCTCTCTCCCTCTCTCTCTCTGTCGATATATATATATATATATATATATATATATATATATATATATATATATATATATATATATATATATATATATATATATATATATGCACATTTTCCTTATTGTTGAATGACTGTGCTGCATGACATGTTTGAGAAAACATCAGCTGTATCTATTTCTTAGTGGTAACTTGCTGTGGCTATGGTGTGTAGTGTTCTGGGTTCTAGACTTGCAAGGGCTGCTTATTTTGTTGCTGGGCAGAACAAGGGCTGTTGGATACAGAGTGATTAAGGCAGTTGTAAGCGGGTGCAAAAATGACAGTTATGTATGGTGCAAATTTCTTTTTGGGAACAGATTGCCCTTTTTTTAAGGTAAGAGTGGGATGTTGGGGAAGGATAGTAGGTATATTTGGGGAGATAGGTTGGATCAGAAGACAGACAAGACAGACACAACAGCATGCAGGGGTGGTATATGACACATGTAGGGGTTAAACACCTTGGACAGGGAGGGGTGTTTAGAAATCGGAAGCCCATGAGCCCCCAAATGGAAACAGTGGGACTGAAGTCCCCACACATGGGCAGTCACCAGTGCACCTTCATGGCCCTGAAGGTGGCTGTGCTGGAGGCTGAGCAGGAGGGGCAGGCTGACCCACTAATTGCACCACACAGCCTTCAAGCTGGCATAGCAGACCTCCCAATTACCTGCGGAGCTCCCTATGAACCAGACCCCGGACCTGACTTCAGGTGACAGGATCCTGTCTGCGCCCACTCCCATGGGGGATGAGCCAAATCCCCTGAGGTGGTTCCACCCGAAGGTGGTGCAGGACTAGTAGACAAGGAGGTTCCTGAGTGAGTCCCAGATGTATTGGGGCCCAGTGCAACAGCCAGATGAGGTGGGAGAGGTGGGTCCGCTGGGAATGGCCTTTCCAAACATGCTATGGTGTTGCAGTGTTAGAACATATGTGGGTTAGTAATAGTCAGCACACTCCAGGATTAGTTATAACAGCATGCATAGATATTCCCATTAACCCAAAACACCAGATTTGGGACAGTTGCATAGCAAACAGAACGCATGCATATATGGAACTACAGTGGCCATTACAATGGCATGCAGGTTACAATGATAGAAACAAGCCACCAATGATAGTGTTTCAACATGGAACATGAAAGAAACACATTCCAATATTTGTTGAACAATAGGACATATGTTCCAACAGTAGATTTGGTCTAAACATACCCACTGATTTGTGTGTTTAGATTATTGTTGCAGATATTGTGTGGGGGAGAGAGAGAGTCAATTAACAACTTTTAGATCCTTGCAGTATGAAGCCCTTTTTTCCTGTTTACGTCTTCCAGGTACAAAGTCCGGGGAATGACTCCCTTCATATACACCCCAGGAAAATTATGTCATTATAAGCTACATCATACTACGTCACGGAACCCTATTTGGCCACAGGGCCCATGATCTGTAGGAGAGGACTGCCCTGTAGAACGAGCTCGCCCACAGGGTAAATGATGTCGGCCTGCATAACCGCAGCTATGAGCATGTGCGGCATCAGTGCACCAATCTGATCCACCATGCCCATCAGCATGCTGCTGCAGTTAGGAGGGACCAGCTAGCCACAGGTGAGGGTCATGCCATCCAGCCCCCACTGACACATGCTGAGGAGCTCCTCGCCAGCCTTGGTTCACCTGCACGCCAGCCAAGCCAGGAGCCTAAAGATAGCATTGCAGAGGTGGGTGCCACACACACAATGGATGAGGAGTGTGCAGGTAAGGCCCCAGAGCACATTAGTAGACCACTGCTGCTTATCCATCTTTATCTGTAAAGTAACTACATGCATATGTCAGACAGCATAATATGTTGCTGCAGTGTAGTAATGAAAAGATATGCATAATCTCTTGTGTTGTGGGTTTGTACTGTTGATGTACTGAAATGCTACTCCCATGCTCTACCAGTGCCACAGGTGTTGCTACTGACATTAAGTTTCTCACACAACTATGTAGGTCCCTCATTGGTGAGTATGGAGTTGTTTTGTTCAGGTTTGCCAATACACCAGACATGTTATGGCCATGCTATTTTCCATAGGTTTAAAGGTAGGTACTAGGCTATCGGCCCTAGGGCCTATACAAGCCCAGCCAAAAAGGTACCCTGGCTTTTGCCCCCCAAGAAAATTATTTTCCTGTGCCACAGAAGTGATCCCTGGGGTGAATTTCCTATTTCCCACCCAATCATTAAGATTTTTCTTGAAGAGTACTAATGAGGAGCTTTGTTTCATATAGATAGGTAGTTTATTCCAGAGTATGGGAAGTCTCTGGGACAGGAATCTATCCCTCTGACATGTTCTGTTTATTGTGGGGACAAGGTTTAGGTCAATAGAACGTGCAGCTCGGAGAGACTGGGACTTCTTTAAGTGACATGCACACATTTAACACACCTACCCATAATGCATGCTGTACATGTTCACTTATTGTTCCTGTTAACTGCACTGCATCACAGCGGTCACCACAGTGGCATATCTGAAGGGCATGTAAGAGTCCTGCAGTATAACTAACAACCTGTCAGTGTAAGATGTGTGGACAGAGATGAACATAATGGTGGGACAAATGGCCTACAGTAGAGACATGTCTGAAACATTACCCTTATTCAGTGGTTACAACAGTGTTGTTGTTTGTTTTTATACACCACTATTACAATGGCAACTGTTCCTGATTTAAACAATGGCAAATCACAATACCACATTCCACACCTGTAACAACCTGCAATGTGATCCTAACATGACCAATAAATGTGTAATATGGAATCCTATGTTAGGACAACAAATATGGGGAATATATACCTTAACAAACACTGGAAGCATATGTGTGCACACACTCCAAATAATATATTGTAGAAGCAGCGTTTGAGGTACTGATACCATTCACTCGTCTTGAGTAATCACCTTCCATCAAATACAGGGCCTCAATGTCACACCAAATATGGTCTGCTCTCCAAGAAGTATGTCCATGACATTTGCCCACACACCTGCAACAGGGGCAGCCGTGGCTTGCACACATCTTACAAACCATGGAATGGATCCCATATCCAAAAGGTAGCACTCAGGAGTGGGAGAAGTAGCCTTATCTCACTATTGCATATACCATGGCAAATAGTGCAAACAGTCATGTATGTGTATATGAAGTATGCTACAACATTAATGTAGAAAACAAACAGATGCTTATCCAAGACAGATGACAACACATGTTGCAAACTGGTCATAGAGGCTGCCCAGAAACATGCAGCAACACTGAGGGACTTGCAGGAATGTCTAACAAGTACTGCCTGTGCAGTACCTGTGACGACAATTGCCTGGAATCTGCATAAGTGTGGTCTATCGGTTAGGGTAATTAGATGGAAGAGTTGTTCCACAGAAAACATCATCCAGGGCTTTCTACAGGTAGTATATGCATAACACCAGGTCTTTCAAAGGCATGTGTTACAAAGTGTAATGGTGTACTGAGACCAATGCTGAAACCTACAGACAGTATTAATAAAGATACATGTGGTGCACAAGCAACACCTCTTTCCACCTCAGGCCCATCATCCCCATTTTTGCCTTACTGGTGCCAGTGTACACCTTTAGGTTTTCTGTTCATTAGCAGGAACTAGGCTGGTAGACATAGCATTCTGAATTTGCAACACTGCAAAATGACACTTGTGTGAGGCCCATAGTTGTCAAGCATCTGCAATAAGACTGAGGATGGGGAGGGGTGTCATCCTGAAACACAACAGTGAACTAAAGCATACATCCAAAGCTCACTAAGAATGGTTGTATCTGAACCCAGTCAAGGTCATGAATTGTGCCAGGCATCACCCTGACTCTACAGCGATAGTGAAGACACTGTGTGACCTCCAAGGGCTGTGCACATGAGCTGACCTTGCAATCCAGCAGAGTTGCGGACATTTGTATGGTGAAGTGACCAAATAATGACAAGTTAAGATGGGCCATACTAGTATACCCCTTCCAGGAATAGTGACTGCTGTATTTCACTTAACAAGTGCTGCAACAAACCATTGTGTTAAGGGTGTGCACACTAATACAACCCACATATTGTATGCATCTTATTCCGAATCTGCATGACTAACACATTTGTTTGATACTGCATTTGATTGCACAGGTCATATCTTACATATCAGGTGTGTGTAATGTTAACATATGCAGTATTGTGACCCCATTGCATATCATGGAAGATGCTGGCATGTCAACTAGGGTGTGTACGCTCCTCATATCCACATTAAGCTTTGAAGGTTCCAGTGTAATCAGATTTTATTGCTCATACATGCACTGCTGCTGATGAGATCTGCAAATCAGAGGTCAGGCATTAACTATTGACATCAGTCCTCATGTCCTCTCAGGTATGTGTCAGACAAACACATAGGGGCTGTGAGCAACAGAGAAACATAACTGCCACACATATACACATTCAACAATGGTGTGTACACTCATGAGGTACAGTGCACAGTACATGCCAGGGTGCTGTACAGGTGCACAGCAATACTGTGTACATGGGTGCAGTGTGTTCCAGGGGAAGGGGCATCACCTACTAACACAACTCATGCATCAAAGGGATGTACAATGTTGGTAACAAGGATTGAGCATAGCTGCAGTGAATGCTGTTGAGTGGCATATGTCATGCATGTTGACTGTTGGGCAATGAGAGGTCTGTGTAGTATCTTTGTGCCACCTCACCTGTAAATGTGTGTGTGTGTGTTTGTGTTTTTGTGTGTGTGTGTGTGTGTGTGTGTGTGTGTGTGTGTGTGTGTGTGTGTGTGTGTGTGTGTGTGTGTGTGTGTGTGAGTGTGTGTGTGTGTGTGTAGAGGTAAGCAATAACGTACAGGTCTTAAATTACATTTTTTGTTTTCCCCTCACAAGAGGTGAGGTGGGTCAGGGTCTATCCTGTAGGCAAACTAATGTTAGTGTCCATACAGACTCTGACAATGATGATAGGTATGGTGAAGCACAGGCAGGATTGTCAGGGGCTGAAGCTGTGGCATCGGTTGACATCCCACTTTTATCCACCACATCCCCTCACAGTCACAATGGCCATACATACCCATCACCACTGGTCATAGATGAGGGACAGTTGACGGGTCGTGGCATGGGACAGGACAGTGTGGGAACTATGGCAAGTGTGTCTGTACACAGCAGGCATAGCTGGATGAACAGCAAGGTAACACACAGGGGAATGTACAGGGGTGCTTGTAAAAGGGCTGTTGGCCATCATACCCCTGGTAGAAGTGCCACAACAGGTGTCACCAGATGCATGTTATGGGCCATTATGGAGGCACAGGCACATATGGAACATTACACCAGACAGAGTCTGAAGCTCCAGAGGGCTACTCCTTCCGCTGTACTTGACAACATCTGTGATCTTGCAGGTGCCCACAATTATTTTGCAGAGGTCCTGGATAGATGGTTGGGTGAGATGGTGGGAATCCTTGACCATGTGATGTCTCTGTTAGAGCATATGGTGGGAGTAGGGTGTCAGCCACATGGACATAGGTCAGCAACACCAACAGGTGGAGGTCTACATGGATGTGCAACAAGTCACAGCCACTCCCGTAGTGGCAGTACCAGCACCAACATTGCAGGGAGGGTACTATCCACAACATAACACCGTAGGCCATGTGCACATGGTCCTGGCTGGTCCCAATAGGGATGTGGATCCAGCAGACAATTGTCATCATCAGGGGAGAGTAACATATCTGGGCTTCTACCTGGTATTTCCCATGGAACTCCTGGCAGGCACAGTTCATCTGTGCGTGGCCAGACATGGTGAACTGTGCACCTTGCCATGTACAGTCTGCAGCTGTCCAACATGGCATAACTGTGAGCATACATACACACATCACCAACAAAGCTAGGGCACCTGCATACCTATGTCACCAGCTCTGTGCAGCCCAATTGATAAAGAATGCCCTAACACATACACATGATGTCAATCAAATGGCTCAGCCTAGCTCTCTGGCAAACCCACAACACACCCTGTGCATATAATGATACCTGTGCCACATCCCTGTCATCCATACCATCGATGCAGGGACATGCTAGCTAATATGGTACTGATGTACAGAGTGAATGTACTAAGGTTTAGCAATGTAATGCTGTTAAAAATGTTTTCAGCTGGAATGTTTAATGCTTACATGTCAGGGTGTGTAGCTGTCCAGTCATGATTCATTATAGCTGTTATTATCACCACTGACTGATTCTGGTCTCCATAATGTATTTAGTTTGTGTTGTAGGTGTCTGTGTGTTAGCAGGATGTTGGTTGCTGTCCTTTCCTACAAGGGGTATAGCACTGTGGTTACACATTGACTGTGTTATATCCTGGGTAAAGTGAACACAAGTAAAAGGTATGTATAATAGGTACTGCATATGCCACATGGCTGATAGGTCTGAGGGTTGTATACAGGTGAGTGCATGGTGTCTGACATCAGCAGCACTTCTACAGTGGACAATGGTAAGTGTACTGGGTGGCACACACCAAATGTTTGTGAAAAACACACACACACAGAGGCTTTGGTGTTGATGCAATACACAGAGAATACTGTACACATGGATGTACTTAATTTTGCAGTGAACTCATTTTGGCCTATGTAATTCTACCAAGACTAAATAGGCAAAACATCACATCAGTAAATAATCAGTCTGCCAGTTTAATGTCATTGACGATGGTACTGGCAGGGTATATGTCCTCTTTTCCAATGTAGTGCAATCCTGGAGTTGGTAAACATAGGTATGCTGGTGTAGGTGGCACAGCCCCTCAGTTTGGAGGGTGTGGGGTGGCATAGAACCACACATAGTGTGATTAATAACTACTTAACCTGTTAACATAAACTGTACAGTATAACAGCAGACTAAGTGGGGCGATGCGCACAACAATAACCCCAATGTGGCTGGCTGTGCCCACAACAACCACACCCAACAATCTATACCAACTCCGGTATAGCTGTACAGCTGTACAGTGGGGAAGAGGGCATTTACACATCTACTACTAGTTTTGATGGAATGAATTTCCACAAGATGATTCCTTTGAAATGTTAGCTTTTGACAGTTAGTTCTCAGACAAATGATCTCCTGGGACATGTATTTTCTGCAAAGAGAAGTAGAACCCTTCACATACACACACACTTACTGGGCAACACTGAGAGCAGAACCCCTACCTAGGTACATATTGCTACTAATGTGTTTGGCCTTAATTCCACACACCACAGAGCTTTTAGGATGAGGTGTGTCCCAAGTTTCTTGTTAAGTGAAGAACATCACCAGGCATTGTACAGTATAGTAATGGGGGATGTAGTGAGTGTTAATGAATGAAACATAGTATGACATATTGTCATATACACATTGACAAACACATAACAGTCATAGACACATCTGACAGACCTGGGTTTGGCAGTGCTAACTACCTTGTCAGTGAGTCCATTCTGTTACAGAGAATTTGCACACATCACATGCATCATTTGGCTGGATAGTGTAATCAGTTACCTGTATGGTTGATGGTGACAGTGGTCCACATACAGAGGACCTTGTGACATGTACTGGGGGTACCATGTATAGACAGTATACTCAGCACCCACATCCCACACTGAATATCATACTCACTGAAACCCATGATAATGCTCTGACATACCCACAATCACTCATTGACCATGACTGCAATACAACCCCTTGTGTATCTAATCAGTGCTACTACAGGGATATACATTTATTGCACATGCCACAAGGATAGGAAGGTGAAGGTTTGTCATGGCTCTCCTAATGTCAGCAGCATCACTATCCCTTATAATGTATGGCAAGGTTTCTTGTATTTGGAGAATGTGGCCTCAGAATGCTATCTCCTACAAATACACATACTCACACACATACACACACTTACCAGGACTCAGAGGGTAGCCCATGCCTATCTTCCCATTTATAGAACAGTGTTATGCTGGTACTGCAAGCTCCAGGTAGCCCATAGGGTGAACAGTGTAACAAAATACATTTAACGTCAATTACAGCAACAGCCATTTCTAAGTATGGTAATGGGGTGTAGTGGGTGAGAAAGCCATTGGGGTATTGTCAATTACAAGTTTACAAACAATCTGACACTGTTATTCTCAATAATGCACACTGACACATTTGTCATTACTGGGGTCCATAGGTGCAGGTATTCCTAGGTGTGTACCAGGCTAATGTCCATGGAGAGATGAGAAAAGTAAGGTATATGGGTACACTGGTATCATACCACCTGACATTTGTCAGCAGACCATAAATCAACTGATGCCACTTGAGTTATCCCCAGGGTGACAGTTAAATTCAACATCCAATCATCTGATTTTCTCTTGCAGAGGGCAAGTGGGGTGCTACAATTGACAAGAATGCAACATATATTACATAACATGGCCAATGTCTAAGTTAGAGACCTGTACCCAAGCATGTTCTGTTGACTTGGTAGTCTGGTTGAGGTATCCATGGCATGTGGTGCATACAGGGTGGGGTTTCCTAGCTGTGGCATTCATAACACAGCTGGACAGACATGTCAGTGTCAGTCAATCATAGATTGCCTGTAAACAGCCAAGATGGATACCTGACATCTGCAAATCTGTACAGAGGACAGACAGAAATCAGCTAGCCAACAGGTTATGCATTAGGATGAATGTTTTGACAGACAGACATCTGACACTGATAGGTATGCCATTACTACATGAAAGCAGCCCTCAATGACATGTCCTAAACACATAGTAGTCTACAGTTAATATCCACATATCAGATAAATATCCAGTAGCATATACTTAATAACATACAGCTCACACACCAAGAACATGACAGTCAGTACTCAGAGTCCAACTTTGCATGCAGGAGTGTATGGTTTCAGTTCTACAATCTACAATCTACTCTTACTTGGAAAAGCACTGTTAAATGTAGTAAAGTAATGATACAATACATGCAAGTGTGACTGCACATAACCTGGAATACTACCCATGTATGAAACACACACAAAGAGAAAAGATTGTTGTACTAGCCATGTATACTCAGGTGTCCCATACAGTATACTCACACTCCTTGCTACTGTAATGACAGCACATAGAAGCATGTTATGTACATGGAATTAAACATTACCCTGCTATTTTATCATACTGGAATGTGATCACTGGTTACCAGGTCTGAGCTATGCTTAGCAGGTGTAATCATTGCTTAAACCTAAATGCTAAGCAGATTTACGCAGTGGTAAGTGCAATTTACATGGTGTAAGCACCTTTTCATTTAACCGTACATTAGCAGCACTTAGCTTTCTGCAAACCTGAAAAAACCCACTTAAAGCTGCTCAAGACTGCCTTAACCAGTCTGTATCCAACAGTCCTTGTTCTACCTAGCAACAAAATAAACAGCCCTTGTAGGTCTTTAACGCAGGACCCTGTACACTATAGTCACAGCAGTTAATCACTAAGCCATCAGAGCTATGAAGATGTCTGTTGTTTTTTCAAATATATCATTCAGTACATATACTGAATAGTAGTGGACAACAGCTTTGACTACTACAATTGTTTAGTACTTGTAAGTAAAAACAGTGTTGAATCAGTCATGTTTTTATATCTAAACATACAAATAACAGATAAATATGATGGGATACATCTGGGAAGGTATATACAACACTCATGTTTACACATAAGGATATGGTTATATATATATATATATATATATATATATATATATATATATATATATATATACATATATGAATATATATATATATGTGTGTGTGTGTGTGTGTGTGTGTGTGTGTGTGTGTGTGTGTGTGTGTGTGTGTGTGTATATATGTATATATATATATATATATATATATATATATATATATATATATATATATATATATATATATATATAAAACATATGCCCATAACATGTAGTGGAGTCATACCTCAGCACCAATAGTCACAATCTATTAGTGCAAGGGAATGTAATGTAAGTATTGCAGGTATAAATGTAGAATATTGCTGCAGTAGCATGGGATGTGTCAACAGAAAAGTTGTGTAGGAAGTCACTTCTGATACTGACATGTATGCCATCAGTTACTGACAGACATCATAAGATAATCATAGTGAAGTACCACACAAATCACACTAATGTTCCTGTGGAATACAGCAGAGATATGACTGATAAATGTGGACAGTCTGACACAATCTATTCAGTCCAGAGGTATACACAGAGCTCCTTACTGTAAGACATGTGGACCAAGCCTGACAAAGGGTTTGTTTACAGCCATGAATATGGGGATATCACACAAATACTGGAATAGATAAGCTCACACAGTTGATGCATTCACATCCCCTGTCTATCCTAACACATATTAACGGGAGGAGCAGAGGTCCCAAGCCCAAATACTTCACACTAGTTAGTGACATACATATTCACAGCATCACACTGCTTTTTCAGAAATACACAGCACTTATGGTGGCCAGTCAATAGTACATCTGAAAAATATCTGGACATAACATCACACTAGGTAAATACACTGAGCTGCTAGGCATGTCACAAAGCACTGTGTAAACTACAGGCAGACTGCCACAAAACTAAGGCAAGTTTCCTATGGGGGAATTTATTTGCAAATATAGCAAGCACTGCAGGCATGTAACAGCCCGGAGTAACAGACACCAGTGTGAAAGTGCATACCCACAATCAGTCTCAACAATGTGGACTGTGTGAACAAAACCATCCTCATATTTGCCACTCACACACTAACTCTACATTTACTAGCCCAATACACAGTGTAGTCTGATGACTGACTGTGGTATGGAACATGCCTCAATCAGGCCCTACAAACATATATGCTGATAGGGTACTGGAAACTGGAGCACCATGCAACGTCAGATAGAACAGGATCAAGAACACTGACATCTGCCACAGTCTGTACACAGGCCAAGTATTATATTTACAATACACTGCTACACATTACTGACACTCTGTCAACAATCACCATAAGTACACAGACCTCACTACTGTACATACTATAACAGAATGTCCAGGTTTTGTCCTCAAATATAAGGCCTACTATACATAACATGTCTAGCAGCCTGATAGCTCACTGGCTTGTTATCAGGTATGATGTCAGTAAATAATGATATACTGTACATATGCACCTCTTACTGCATGACATATGGACAAAGTGTGACAGACTTGGCAGACAGAAGCACAAACAAAGGGCCAATACTGACATATTGCTGTGATAAACTGAGAAAATTCCTGGTGTAACAGGTTTTGTTGTGACATATCTCTCCTGAGGGATATGAAGTCAGTAACTCACATGGATGTCACCATGTACTGACTGCAACCATCAGAGTATGCTACTGCATTTCTATCAATGGGAAATCTGTGAGTAACACACCAGATGTAAGACTTCAAACTCTGGCCAGTCTGCAGATAGCCCTACAGGTGACAGTTTCCTCAAAAACATAACACTGTCATGCCAGACTTTAAATAATGTAGAACAGCCATATCCACACAAACCCTGTTAAACCAACATTACTTCAAATGTAGAACAGCAATACTTGCATTCTATCCCCATGTCTGGAACATCCTCTTCCTGTTTGTTGGCCTGTCTCCACAGTGTATGCTGTAAGAGGTATGTCCAACTACCCACATGAAGTGCTTAGTTATAGAAGTGTGTTTCCATACAATTGGCTATAGGAATGATACCACAGCTGTTCCACATGCAATTAGCAAGTGAGGGACTGCAATTCTTGCATAGGCCATCAGCTGATCATGAACATTACTTACAAAACTCAACTGCTGCCTATGAAAAACAGATGTACTTTTCCACATCCACCAGAGAGGGAGAGAGAGAGAGAGATGGAGACAAAGTTAGAAAGGAAGGGAGTAAGAGAGTAAGAGCCAAGCATGTTTGTGTATGATCCATGGGGGAGAGTGGTATCTGGGTATTATAACGGTTGCCTATATTGTTTACTAATCCATACTGCCACATAGTAATTGTAAATAGCTGTACACATTTATGGCTGAGGACTGTCTACAACAACCACTACAGTGTTTGACAACTGTTGGCCTTGTAATGTGGACAGTGGGACATACAGGTCCTCAGTATAATGATGCAGCAAAACCACACTGCAATGGATCCTGTCATCACACAATCATCCACACATGATACTGATGACACACACACACACACACACACACACACACACACACACAAACTTACATTACTGAGTTTCAAACCCCTACCTATGTATTGCTATTACAGTGTTACGCCCTTATTGCGCCACACCACAGAGCATACATGTTGGAGACTTGTCCAAAGGTATCTTTGAAGGTGAGTGACATCAGCAACAGTGCTAAAGGAGGGGTAAGGGAAATGTAGTAAGTGTGAATATCCACAAAAGCAGGTGTCAATGAAAAAGCACACTCTCTCAGAGAAACCCACATTATTACAGTTGGCAGGATCAAGATTAGAACTCCTACCTAACTTTGCTCCATTACAGTATTACACAGTTATCACAAGCACCACAGAGCTTATAGGGCTGAAACATTGCCAACGGGTTACTTCAAGGTGAATGACATCAGCAGACATGCTAAAGTAGGGCAATGGGAGGTGTACTGAGTGTGAAGGGCTTCAAAAGCATTCATCACCACACACAGACTTGCCAGTACTGAGAATCAAACCCCTACTTAGTTATGTATTATTATTACAGTATATCACATTCGGCATGGAGCTTAAAGATGTTATGTTGTTGCAAGGTAGTTCTAAGGTGAGGAACATCTCTAGCCCTTGTAAATACTGCCATTGGGTGAGTGGTCCCAAAACGAATTTCACCCTACACACACTTACATTTTCCAGGGGTGATGTTCAAACCTCTATCTAACAATCTTTATGGACCATTATGTAATGCATTTACCACATGCACCACTGAGCTGACATGGTTTAGGGTTGGCAACAGGTACTTCTAAAGGTGGATGATATCTGCAGGACTGCTAAAGTCAGCCTCTGAGATGAGTGCTGGGTGTAAATGGGGCCAAAATCTTTGAGGTACAGACATACATATGTGCACACACAAACGCTTGCCACAGATGAGATTCAAACCCGTACCTATGTAGTTACTGCTACTACATTGTTCCACATTTATGGCATTGACCATGGAACTTGCATGCTGGGGAGCTCTCCACAGGTATCTTTGAAGGTGACTAGCATCACCATCAGTGCTAAATAATGGGAACTGGAGAGCAGTAAGTGTGAATGTCGATAAAATCAGGTATCATCAAGAACACACACACACTCTCTCACACAAACAGTTTTACAGTTGCCACCTTGGGAAATAGAACAACTACCTAACTAGTATGTGACACTATAGCATTATGCAGTCATCACAAGTGCCATGGAGCTTACATGCTGGAGAGCTCTCCACAGGTATCTTTGAAGGTGACTAACATCAGCAGCAGAGTTAAAGAAGGGGTAAGGGGAGAGTAGTAAGTGTGAATGTCTATAAAATCAAGTATTATCAAAATACACACACACTTCCTCTCTCTTACACAAACACACACAATTTCACATTTGCCATGTCTGGAATTAGAATTTCTACTGAACTAGTATGCTACACTACAACATGATGCAATTATAGCAATCACCACTGAGCTTCTGGGGCTGGTACTTGTCTAAATGATTATTTCAAGGTGACTGACATCAGCAGGCTTGCTAATCTAGGACAAAAAGAGGTGTAGTGACTGTGAATGGCCTCAAAATCATTCATCTCCACACACACACACACACACACACACACACACACACACACACACACAGTTTCACATGTGTCATGTGGGGGATTAAAACTCCTACCTAACTGTTTTTCTACACTACAGTATTGCACACATATCACAAACACCATGCAGCTTATAGGGTTGAAACATCACCAGAGGGTTATTTCAAGGTGACTGACATCAGCAGGAGTGATAACTTGTGCAATGGGAAGTGTAATGTGTGTGACTGGGCCATAAACCATTCCACTGGAAACACACACACATCACTCAGCCACACACAACTTTACATTTGACAGGACTGGGTATACAAATGCTAGATGAATACTGATTTGTACTATCATGTTACACAGTAATCGCAAGCATCACAGACACTGTAGGGCTGAGGGCTACTAAAAGCAATGTCTTCAGTGATTGACATCAGCACATCATGTGATATTGGCCAATTGGATGTGTGGTGGGTGGGACAGGCCTCATGATGGATATCTCTCTGTCACTGTCTGTCACTCTCTTCCCCACATCTGTGTGTGTGTGTTTGTTTGACATATTATAGTGTATTGGCCTTGTATATGTGTGAGCATTCCTATCCAATGTGCGTGCAAAGCATGAATGGTGTACAATACGGTGTGTGCACAGACATCTGCGACTGACAGATATGTATAATCCACTGTGTTGTCAAATATAGGCTTCATTTCTCTTAAATATAGGAGCATGCCCAGTATGACCTTCTGTAATGAGTGTGTGAATCCATTCCAGGTAGGTTGTACTCCAGTCCAGGATTTGTTGTTCTACACTTACAGCTAGCAGCCAGTTTCTGCATGATATCTGTAGATAGGTTGACAATATGGAGTCACAATGGGCGACAGATAGTGGGAATCTGTAACTATTGTGTCTGTGCTGCTTTGTTTCATGGTTGGTGTTAGCAGAGATATTCAGACATATGTACTGTTTTACACTGTGATGTATTATGTCATCAACTACTGACAGATATACTTATTTGCTCACAGTTATTTCCTGGAAAAACAACATGAATGAAGCTGTATGCAGTATTGGGGTGTGCAGCCTACATATTCTTGAACACTCATGGCATTCTGGAGGGGTAGCTGCAGACACTTGCTGATGGGTCTGTGTAAATGGTCCAGCACCATGTTACTGTGGTGGCTGAGGATCCCCTGTTTGTACATATATCAATGTAACAAAATGGCCATATCCTACGCTGGCCATACCTCTCAGCTGTACAGATTCACCCAGGTTACCCAGAGGCAGGGCTCATATATCTGGTCAGTTCTCCTTCACATTGTGGTATTCAAGCAGGTTTGTAGCCACCCATTACTGAATTTGCAGGCAGTGGTAGTATGGGCACACAACAGAGTTTCAGACATCACACACTCCATGACATCCATGCTAATACCCCCCCCCCACTAAGTTATTCTATCCTCTTCTTAACATTATGCTAGTGATATCCGAGAAGTATCCCTGTAGCTTTCTTTTCATCACAGCGGTATTTAGGGGTTTGTCCACAGTTCATGCAGTAGGACATGGTGGGCATGCTATTGGGATTTGTCAACATAACCTTACATTTGTGTTCTGTGGACTGGGTTATGTTGTTAGTTGGGACCCCATTGGATAACATACATTAGCAGACCTTTGACAGTGAACTGTAGGGCATTTGGCAGTGATGTAGGCCATCTGTAGCAGGCTAGTGCACTCTGTCACTCCTACATTCCCAGGCTGTGAGCCACTAGATTCCCCTGGTGTGACAGGGTAAGTGTGTGAGGTGTCAGTGGCAATAGTTCCTGTCCATATTAATCCATTGATCTGGATGCTGGCAGGGTGCTGCTTACAGCAAGGGACACACCTGGATGGGACACCTCTTCAGCATGCTGCATTCTGTGGGTATTCCCATACAGAAGTGGGGGTCATATTGTACTCATTCCCAACAGCAGGGATATCACCTGTGATAAGCCTGTGGCTGATGGTGGGGTGAGCTGAGTGCATGTGTGATATGGAAGCTTCTTGCAGTTGACTCACAGATATACCTGGGACATTCACCTTATGCTGCCTTGTGCGGGGGCATAGGCATTCATTCATTACTTCATAACTGTGCCTTTTGTGGTCTGGCAGTGATTGGCCAGACTACATCAGTATTCCATACTACACAGACAACAAGTGTTCTGCTAACCTGTATGTAAAATTCCAAAGGTGTGTGCAATTGATGGTTACATTTTATGTACTGTGTCTAGGGTACTTCCACCTGTGCACTGTGTGTATGTCTAGGCCCACATTCATGGTATGTTCATCTTTTAGACGGTGACAGATACTTACATCTGGATAGTGAGTATGAACGACTGCTGACATAGGTATTGCTGAGATGCATTGTGGTTGGCACTGCAGTTGTTGGAACATGGCCCTGTCACCAACAGTACTGGTGATAGGCCACCAGGACACAACCCTCCATGCCTACATGCTGACCACTTCCAGACAATATTAAACCCACAACAACCTAACACATGGACCCCTGAATATTGTACACATGCAACAATCTATCCTGTAAATTGGGCAATCTCAGGTAATCTGTGCTCTACTGTTATTAAACCCACATGTACATGTTACTGCATTTCTACAGAGGATTGTTGGGAGGGCACACCTGACAACTGTACACATTTGCTATGACTGTACTGGTATTTCAGGTATTCTGTTGTCTTCCGTTTTGTTTTGTATTCTGACCTATCATGCAGACTAGAGGCATATCAGTAGAGTACAGGTCTTAGGTTTTATTAACCTACATTTCAGTTTCAGACTTCTTACCTTTCAGAACTAACAATCAGCTGCCAGACCTGTTGTAGTCTGTGTAGGTCTGGAGGGGGGATGTTCACCATTGCCATCAATTGAAGGCTTTAGCACAGCCTTTCATTATGGTCATCTACACCTGTCCTGATGGCTGAGGCTGGTGTTGGGTATGTGAGCCTCACTGACATGCATGTGTGTGTCCTATGGGCACACATTTGGGCCACAACATGTACTGCAGTGGGATTTGTCACCTGGTCTAGTACTGCCTACATTGCTGACACCAGTATTTGTTATGGACTTGATGCTGCTCATCTAGTTGCCCACTATCTGCTGCCATCCCATTCAGCCACCCAATTCCCTTGCATGCTCACGTCCATACCATAGATACAATAAGCAGAACATACTACTATATTCAGTGATTGATAGGAAAAGTGACTTACCTTGTGCCTGTGCAGTATTGAGGATGGTGCTGGAGGGCTGACTATGTTGGATGGACATAGCACATTCCCTATACATGGTAAAGCACAGGTAGTGTCATGTTTGGCATCCCTTTTACTGTATGTGTGAGTCAGAGGGATGTGTCATTCCCTGGGTCCCTATTGTGTTAGTGTATGTGCTATGAGTTGCCTCTTTGCCAAAGCCTGGGCATACTGGGCTCACCTCCCTCTGCCTACATGGGCAGGCTCAGGATGTTCCTCCTGTGAGTCCCTCTGTGCTGTGCTGGCCTTGGCAAAGGTGGGGGGCTGTGTGGCCTTGCCCCATGCTGTTCCTGCAGGATCATATTGTGTAGTATGGCACATACAATAAACATTTGTGTACATGTAGCTGGAGAATACAGCAAGGCTCCACTGGATATGTCCAGGCAGTGGAACAATGACTTGAGTATCACAAATACATGCTCTATTATGATTCTGGTTTGTGCGTGTGCCTCATTATGGTATTCTTGTTCGAGTGTGTGTGCATTTCTGATGGGTGTCATCAGCCAAGGCTCCACTGAGTAACCAGCATCCCCCACTAGGTGACCATATGGGATGTCCCCACTGGCAAATGTCTGTTACAGCTGTGTCATATGCCAGATGTGGGAATCATGATAGCTTCCAGGGCTGCCAGAACACACATTCAAGATAATGCCCTGGGCATCGCACATGACTTGGCAGTTGATGGAGGGGGAGCCATTGCGGTTTATGTAGACCCAACCCAGCTCACCGTGTGGTGCTTTGATGTGTATGTGTGCAGTCTATAGCATCCACTACCTCAGGGTATTCTGCTATTTGGTGGAAGAGACACATATTGCTGGTCAATGCCTCATGGGTGTTGAGGATATATATGTGCTCACTGGCATGTGTTGACATGGCATCCAGGAACTGGTGGAGTACCCTGGATGCTGATGCCTGTGAGATCCCCATTATATCCCCAGTTGGCCTTTGGAAGGTACCTGTGGCTAGTATTCATAAGCCTACACATACTTTGGTATCCACTGGGATGAGTTCCCCTCTGTTGGTTCTGTGTGTGAAGCGTGGCTGGCATAGCTCAACAATTTGCTGTGGAATGTCCCTGCCCACCCTATAGTGCTCCACTATCTTCAGCTCATGTAGCACCTGGTAAGTTACCCTGATTCTGTACACTCTTCCCCTCCTCCTCACTGTGGGTTTGTCGTCAGCATTCACATCCTCATCACCCTCAGTCTCTTCCACATATTGATGTATGACAGCAAAACAAACCCCTAACATTTTGTTAGTTTTGTCAGGTAAAATTTATCGTCTGTGTACACCGGTGGTGTAGAGTTTGTGGGAAAAACCAGAGTGAAAGGTGTTTTTATAGTTTAAAGTAGTGTGCTGGGCTGGGCTTCTTCCTGTGTAATTGGCTAATTCTGATACATTTCACCTGCCAGCTATGCTGGTTCTCCTTGATTGCCTTCTTACTGCTGTTTTCCCTTCCCATTGCCATCTCTTTTAAGCCCTGAGGCACACTGCACTTACCCAGTGCTCAGATGTGTACAGAGCTGCTATTTCCTGTTTTTTTCTTTTTTTTTTTGTTTAAAACCTTGTGTGCGGTGCACACATCCATTTAGGCAATGTAAACACTGCTAGGTGGCCTCAGACATATCGCCTTCCTTAGCTGTGCTTAGCTAAGGGCAAACAAGGGCCACAGAGCTCTAATAAGCTTATAGCATGCATGATACTCCCCCATTTGAGGTCATTTACCTCTTATACTTATACCATGGTGTTGCTGCACCTACACGGTTGGGTGCAAGCTAACACTGAGAGGAATTCTGTGATTCAATATCAGTCCCCTCATTTGCATAAAACAGAATGCCAATTCAGTTACCACACTCACACTGAGCCTACTCCATAGCAACCATTATTCCCTTGTATTGTTGTTGTATGCATGCCATTGACTATCATTGCAAAATGCTGATTTGGGTTTAAAAGTTTATTTCCAACTTTTTTTCATATTTTCTGGCCTATCCCGTTTGCACACCACTGCCCTACGCTTAAATGGCCAAAATCGGCAAAAAAAAAAGTTATTTTTTATAATTTTGCAACTATTTACCCTGCCAATGGCCATATATTTAGCCACTGGCATGTCTACTACATTGAATACATGCTTTCTTTGGAGCTTTCCTGCCTCCGTTTTGCAATTTGCAGAAATGTATTTGGTTAGCAACCAAACACATTTCTGCAGATTACACTATTCCTGCACAGATGCCTGCCTGCTTCCTGGATCACTAATTCACCTCATTTGCATGGTTTTCACCACCAAATGTGGTAATTCACATATAGCAGTGGTGTCTGTGCAGGAATCATGTAGGAGTGCTTGTGCACATCCCAGGAGCTCATTCCTGGATCGCTCGTCAGCCATATTGTGTGCAGCAGCTCTTGCACTATTCCTGCACATTGTGTAGTGCTTGCTGAATCCCAGGATTCAGCAAGCTCTGCATGGCATGCAGGAATAGTGCAGGAACTGCTGGAGGTAACATGGCTGCTGAGAGATCCAGGAACAAGCTCCTGGACATGCACAAGCCCTCCTGCACTATTCCTGCACAGGCACAGCTCCTGTATGCTAATTACTCCATTTGCAGGTGAAAAACATGCAAATGAGGTGAATTAGTGATCCAGGAAGCTGGCAGCTCTCCGTGCAGGATTAGTGTAATCTGCAGAAGTGTACTCAGTTAGTAACTGAGTACATTTCTGCAAACTACAAAATTGATCCATGACAGTTCCAAATAAAGGGTGTATATAATGTGGAAAACATGCCAATAGCCAAATATATGACCATTGGCATAGAAATCAGTTTCAAAATAACAAAAAATAACTTTTATTTTTTTTGGCTGATTTCGGACATTTAAACATAGGGCAATGGTGCTCAAATGGGATCGGCCCAAAAATAAAACTAAAACCTTGAAAAAAGCTTTTTCTGCAAAATCACAATTTTACTATTATACTCAATGGCAGGCAGAAGACAACAAGGCCAGTGAATAGTGGTTGCTAAGGGGCAAGGCTCAGTGTCAGACTTGTAACTAGGCATTATCAGGCAATTCTATGCAAATGAGGGGAATGATACTGAATCACAGATTTCCCCTCATTGCTAACCTGCACCCAACCATGTAGGTGCAGGAAAACCATGGTACAAGCCTAAGAGTTAGCTGACATCATAGAGGGGTGTGTCAGGTGTGCTGTAAGCTTATTGGAGCTCTGTGGCTCTGGTTTGCACTTAACTTAGCAGAGCTAAGCAAGTGTGTATGTCTGAAGTGGCCAAGCACACTTTACATTGCCTAAATGGGTGTGTGCACTGCACACCAAGGTTTAAAAAAAATTAAAAATTAAACCAGGAAATAGCAGCTTTGGTCACATGTGAGCACTGTGTATTTGCAGTATGCCTCAGGGCTTAAACAGGAAGGCAATGGGAAGGGAAAACAGCAGTAGGAAGGTAATCAAGGAGATCTTGCATAGCTGGCAGGTGAAATATATCAGAATCAGCCAGTTACAGGCAGCAGCCCAGCGCACTACTATAAACTATGTAAACAACTTTCCCTCTGTTTTTTCCCATAAACTCTACATCACCTATCTACACAAATGGGGAAATGTTACCAAATAAAAGGAACAAAATGATAGGGGCTGCATTTGCCCTCATAAATCAACATGTGGAAGAGACTGAGGGTGGTGAGGATGAGAATGCTGATGACCAACCCACAGTGAGAAGAAGGAGAAGAGTGTACAGACCCAGGGTAACCTACCAGGGGCTACATGAGCTGGAGAGAGTGAAGCGCTATAGGGTGGACAGGGACCTCTTACAGCAAATTGTTGAGCTGTGCTGGCCACCCCTCACACACAGAACCAACAGAGGGGAACCCATCCCAGTGGATACCAAGGTATGTGTAGGCTTAAGAATACTAGCCACAGGTACCTTCCAAAGGCCAACTGGGGATATCATGGGGATCTCACAGGCATCAGCATCCAGGGCACTCCCCCAGTTCCTGGATGTCATGTCAGCACATGCTGGTGAACACATATATATCCTCAACACCCATGAGGTGTTGACCAGCAATATGCATGTCTTCCACCAAATAGTAGAATACCCTGAGGTAGGGGTGCTATATACTGCATGCACATACACATCAAGGCACCACCCGGTGAGTGGGGTAGAGTCTACATAAACCACAAGGGCTTCCCCTCCATCAACTGCCAGGTTGTGTGCGATGCCCAGGGCATTATAATGAATGTGTGTGCTGGCAGCCCTGGAAGCTATCACGACTCCCACATCTGCCAAATGACACAGCTGTACCAGAGAATTTCCAATGAGGACATCTCATATGGCCACCTAGTGGGGGATGCTGGTTACACACTGGAGCCATGGCTGATGACACCCATCAGAAATGCACACACACCCGAAGAAGAACTCCATAATGAGGCACACGCACAGACCAGAATAATAATAGAGCATGCATTTGGGATGCTCAAGTCACTGTTCCAGTGCCTGGACATATCCAGTGGAGCCTTTCAGTACTCACCAGCTACATGTACCCAAATTGTCATTGTATGTGCCATGCTACACAACATAATCCTGTGGAAACAGCTGCAGCAGGAACAGCACGGGGAAGGGCTACACAATCCCCTACCATTGCCAAGACCTGCACAGGCACAGTGTGACTCAGAGGAGGAACAATCTGAGCCTGTCCCAGTAGGCAGAAGGTGGTGTGCCCAATAGGCCCAGGCCTTGGCAAAGAGGCAACGCATAGCATATACACTGACACAGTAGGAACCCAGGGAATGACAGCTCACTCTGACTCGCACATACAGTAAAAGGGATGCCAAACATGACACTAACTGTGCTTAACCATGTATAGGGAGTGTATTATGTGCATCTGACATAGTCAGTCCTCCAGCACCGTCCTCAATACTGGCACAGCCACAAGGTAAGTCACACTCACTATCAATCGCTGAATGTAGTAGTATCTTCTGCTACCTGTATCTATGGTATGGATGTGAGCATGTTAGGGAATCGGGTGGCTGAATGGGATCCCAGCAGATAGTAGACACCTATATAGGCAGCATGAAATCCTTAACAAATACTGGTATCAGCATAGTAGGCAGTATTAGACAAGGTGACAAAACCCACTGCAGGACATGTGGTGGGTCAAATGTGTGTCCATAGGACACACACACATGCATGTCAGTGAGGCTCACATACCCAACAACTGTCTCAGCCAGCAGGATATGTGTAGACAAACATAAATAAAGGCTGTGCTAAGTCCTCTGATTGATGGCTATAGAGAATATCCCCCCTTCAGACCTACACAGACAGACTATGACAGGTCAGGCAGTGGGATATTAGTCCTGAAGGGTATGAAGTCTGAAACTGAAATGTAGGTCAATAAAACCTACAAACTGTAGTACACTGATATGCCTCTAGTCTGCATGATAGGTCAGAATACAGAATGAAATGGAGTACCTGAAATACCAGTACAGTCATAGCAAATGTTTACAGTTGTCAGGTGCCCCCCCCACAATACTATGTAGAAATGTAGTAACATGTATGTGTAGGTATAATAACAGTGGAGCACAGATTACCAGAGCTGGCCAAAGTAGCAAGATAGATTGTAACACATGTACAATATGCAGGGCTCTGTGTGTTAGATTGGTGTGTGTTGTATATTGTCTGAAAGTGGTCAGCATGTAGGCATGGAGGGTTGTGTCCTGGTGGCCAATGGCCAGTACTGTTGATGACAGGGCCAAGTTCTCACAACTGCAGTGCCAAACACAATGCATCCCAGCAAGACGCATTCCAGCAGTAATCCATTCTAATTGCTTGAATGTAATATCTGCCACCATCTGAAAGATGGACATGGCATGAATGTGGGCCCAGACATACAAACAGTACACAGGGGGAAGTACCCCATAAAGACAGTGTATAAAATGTTACTGTCAAATGGACATACCTTTGGATTTGTACATACAGGTTAGCAGCACATTAGTTGGCTGTGTAGTATGGAATACAGATGTTGTCTGGCCAAACACTGGCAGACCACAAAAGGCACAGGTATGAAGTACTGAGAAACTGCTTATGTCCCTGCACAAGTCAGCATAAGTGGAATGCCCCATGTATATCTCTGAGTCAGCTGCAAGTAGCTTCTATAGCACACATGCACCCAGCTCACCCCACCATCAGCCACAGGTACCTCAGAGGTCTTATCCCTGCTGTTGGGAATGAGTACAATATGACCACAACCTCTGTATGGGAATAGCCACAGAATGCAGCATGCTGAAGAAGTGTCCCATGCAGGTGTGTCCCTAGCTGTAAGCAGCACCCTGCCAGCATCCACACCAATGGATCAATAAGGACAGAAACTATTGACATTAACACCTTGCACACCAACCCTGCCACCCAAAGGGAATATAGTGGATTGCAGCCTGGGGACTGTAGGAGTGACACAATGCACTGGCCTGCTACAGATGTCCTGCATCACTGCCAAATGCCTACAGACCTCTGTCAAAGGCCTGTGTTTCACCTGTACTGCCAATGTATGTTATCTTATGGACTCCCAAATAACAGCATAACACAGTCCACAGAACACAAATGCAAGGCCATGTTGACAAATCATGTCAACCATGTCCTACTTCATGAACTGTGGACCAACCCCTAAATGCTGCTGGGATGAAGTGATAACTATAGGGATATTTATCAGATAACATTCGCATAACATTCGGAAGAGGATAGAATAACAGAAGGGGGGGGCAGAAGCATGGTCGCCATGGAGTGTTTGAAGTCTGAAAATCAGATGTGTACACATACTATCCCTGCCTGCAAACACAGGAATGGGTGGCTACAAACCTGCTCATAAACCACAATGTGAAGGGGTAATGACCAGAAATATGAGCCCTGCCTCTGGGTAACCTGTGTGACTCTATACAGCTGTGAGGGATGTCCACAGCAGGATATGGCCATACTGTCACATCGATGGATGTACAAGCATGGGAGCCTCAGCCACCACAGTACCAAAGTGCTGAACCATTTACACAGACCCATCAGCAAGTGTCTGCACCTCCCCCTCCAGAATGGCATGATTGTGCAAAAATATATAGGCTGCAGACCACAATACTGGACACAGCTTCATTCAGCTTGTGTTCCCCAGGTAATTACTGCAAGCAAATATGTATACCTGTCAGTAGTTGATGACATAAAACATCACAGTGTAAAACAGCACATATATCTGAATATATCGGCTAACACCAAAACTATGTAGCAGAAGCAGCACAGACACAATTATTTACAGTATCCCACTATTATTTGCCCATTATAACCCCATAATGTCAACCAATATACAGATATCCTGCAGAAAGAGGTTGCTAGCTGTAGGTGTAGAACACAAAAGCCTGCACTAGAGTACAACCTACCTGGAATCGATTCACACATTCAGTACAGATGGTCATACTGGGCCTGCTCCCACACTTAGAGAAACGAAGCCCATGTCTAACAACAAAATACTGAAAGGTCATACTGGGCATGCTGCCACACATACAGAAATGAAGCCCATGTCTGGCAACAACAGTGGACTATACATATCTGACAGTCGCAGATGTTTGTGCACACACTCCACATTGCACACCAGTCATGCTTTGCACACACACATCGGATATGAATGCCCACATACATCCATGGACAACACACTATAATAGGCCAAACATACAATACATAGATGTGTGGAAGAGAGTGATAGACAGTGACAAAAAGCTTCTCATCATGAGGCCTGTCCCACCCAGCACACATCCAATTGGCTAAAACCACATGATGTGCAAATGTCAATCACTGTAGACAATTGATTCTGGCATCCCTCAGCACTATAATGTCTGTGGTGCTTGTGATAATTGTGTAACATGACTGTACAAGTCATTATTCATCTAGCAGTTGTATACACATTCCTGTTAATTGTAAACCTGTGTGTGACTGAGTGTTGGGTATGTGCCTCCAGATGAATGGTGTATGGCCCATTCACACACACTGCACTCCCCATTGCCCAACTTTGGCAAGCCTGCTGATGTCATTCACCTTGAAATAGACCTTTGGGGAAAGAGTAGCTCTATAAGCTCTGTGGTGTGTGCTATAACTGCCTAATGTTGTAGTGTGATGTACTAGTTAGGTAGGAGTTCAAATCCCAGACATAGCAACTGTGGAACTCTTTGTGGGTGTGTTTCTTTGTCTCTGTAGGGGTCAATGCTTTAGAGGCCATTCACAGTCACTACACTTTCCATTGCCCTACTTCAGTAAGCCTGCTGATGTCATTCACCTTGAAATACACCTATGGGAAAGAAGTAACCCTGTAAGATCTTATGCGCATGCTAAAATTGCATAATGCTGTAGTGTGATATACTAATTTGGTAGGAGTTCTAATCCCAGACATGGCAACTGTAAAACTCATTGTGTGTGTGTTGTTTGTGTAGGGATCAATGCTTTTGAGGCCATTCACAGTCACTACACTTTCCATTGCCCTACTTTGGCAAGCCTGCTGATGTCATTCACCCTGAAATATACCTTTGGGGAAGAGGTAGCCCTATAAGCTCTGTGTCACGTGCTATAACTGCATAATGCTATAGTGGATGTACTAATTAGGTAGGAATTCTAATCCCAGACATGGCAACTGTGGAACTCTGTGTCTATGTTTGTCTGTGTATAGATCAATGCTTTTGAGGCCATTCATAGTCAATACACTTTCCATTGCCCTACTTTGGCAAGCCTGATGATGTCATTCACCTTGAAATACATGTTTGGAGAAGAATTAGCCCTGTGTGATAAGTGCAGTATACTGTAATAGTAATACATACCTAGGTAGAGGTTTGAATCTCAGCACTGTCAAGTGTGTCTGTGTGTTTGTCAACAGTATCCTGTCTGGAGGTAGCTATGATTGTTTAATAACAGGATTCACTGTGGGGTGGGTATTGCAAATTTCTTATATGGAGGACCTATTATATGTCACAATGTCAACCTTACAAGGACAACAGATGTCAAACAGCAGAGGGGTTGGTGTAGCCAATCCATACCCCTACATGTGACATTATGGATTGGGGAACAATATAGGCAACCCTTGTATTACCCAGAGAACACTCTTCACCCATGTCTCATACAGAAATATTCTTGGCTAGGCAACAACCACTATGTTGGTAGTTCCCTGCATATTGCCCACAGATAGTAACCATGGTGTGATTGCAGTGGACTTCAACAGGCAAATAATTGCTTACAGTGTTCCTTTACCATGTTCCACACTGGATGCCTGCAACAACTGTAGAGTCAGCAAATGTAACCCACAAATGAAATACCATGCCTTATACACATGCCCTTTATGGACAGATGCCACTAACACCAGTGAATACCTGTATTGTGTTGTCAATGTAGGTACAGGATCAACCTGAGTTCCATTGCCAGTTCTCACCACATGAGGTCAGGAATGCCACATCAGATGATAACAATCTGTATAGACAACATGCACCAGACACCCCAGGTACACTTCCAGATGTCACAGAACATGCATGTGGGGCATGTGCACATCCCAGATGCTGTATGTTATGGAATATAGAACACATACATGGCAAGCATTGCACAGTACTGGCCACCCACAATAGTAACCCAGATGAGTGGATGGTGAATACAATACCCACCTGTGAGAGCCAATCCGGAGACTACACCCCTGAGCTGCACTGCAGACCATTGTCATGTGGCCTGATGCCAAGGTATACCCTTGGCCCAGCCTTGTACAGCCTTGTGGCACAGTCAACCACTACACACCTGTGAAGCAATGAACCCATGCATGACAATACTGACAAACCTGTGTCTGTGTGTGGAGTTTTATGATTTGGAAGCCATTCACACAGCACACCTCTCATTGCCCTTCTGAAGCATGCCTTCTGATGTCAGTCACCTTGACATACCCTTTGCCCATATATCAGCCTGATAACCTCTGTTGTGCATGTGATACCTGCGTAATACTTTAGTGTAGCAAACTAGTTAGTTAGAAATTCTAATCCTGACCCTGCCAACTGTAATAATGTGTGTGAGTCCCTGAGAGAGTGTGGCTGTGTCATCCTTGACATTTGCTTTTGTGGACAGGCACATGTACTACACCTACCTTATCCCCCTTTATCAGTGTTGCTGATGTCACTCACCTTCAAATATACCTTTGGACAGCTCTGTAACATGTAAGTTCTGTGGTGCATGCAATAACTGCACAAAATTGTAATAGCAATACATAGTCAGGCAGGGGGTTGAAATCCCGTACTGATAAGTGCATGACACAAACATGCATAGTTCTTACTCTCCTCCCCCCTTCCTTTCTGTCTGTCTCTCTCACTCCCTCTCTGGTGGATGTGGAAAAGTACACCTGCTTTGCTTAGGCAGCAGCTTGTGTTTTGTAAGTGATGCTCATGATCAACTGATGACCTGTGCACGAATTGCAGTCACCCACTAGCCAATTGCATGTG
>NC_056730.1:798546344-798601344 GCF_019279795.1 Protopterus annectens
TAACAAAATGGACACACTGACAAGGTAGTTAGCACTGATAAGCCCAAGCCTTTCAGATGTGTGTATGACTGTTATATGTTTATCAATGTGCATATGACAGTATGTCACATTATGCATTGTCCATGAATGACCAGTACATCCCCCATTACCATACTGTACAGGGCTGGGGATGTTCTTCAAGTAACATTCAACCTGGAACACACCTCATCCTAAAAGCTGTGTGGTGTGTGCAATTAAAGTCACACACATCAGTAGCACTGCATACCTAGGTAGGGGTCTAGTCTCAGTGTTGACAAGTAAGAGTGTGCATGTATGTGAAGGAATCTACTTCTGTTTGCAGAATATACATGTCCCAGGAGGTCATCTGTCTGAGAACTGCCTGGCAAATGCTAACATTTCACAGGTATCATTCTGCAGAAATACATTCCATCACAACTAGTTGTAGTTGTGTAAATGCCCTCTTCCCCACTGTATAGGTGTACAGCGATACTGGGGTTGGTATATATAGCTGGGTGTGGCTCTTGTAGACACAGCCACCATCATTGCAGTTACTGTTGAGTGGATCCCCCCTGCTTAGCTGGCCGTAATACTGTACAGTTCATGTTAACAGGTTAAGTAGTTATCTATCACACTATCTGCAGTTCTACAGTACCGCTCACCCTCCAAAGGGAAGGGCTGTGCCACCCACACCAGCACACCTATGTTTACCAAGTTGAGGATTGCACTACACTGGGGAAGGGGACATATACCCTGCCAGTACCATTGTCAATGACATTAAACTAGTGGACTGCTTATTTCACAATGTGTTGTGCCTATTCTGTCTTGGTGGAATTACATAGGTTACAATGGGTTCCTTGCACAGGTACATACATCCATGTGTACAGTATTCTCTGTGTATTGCATCAACACCAAAGCCTCTGTGTGTGTTATACACAAATGTGTGGTGTGTACCACCCAGTACATTTTCCATTGTCCACTGTAAAAGGGCTGCTGACATCAGCCACCATGCACTCACCTGTATACACCACTCCCAGACCTATCGGCCATGTGGCACATGCAGTAACTGTTATACAGATCTGTGACATGTGTTCACCTGTACCCAGGATATGGCACAGCCAAGGTGTCACCACAGTGCCATACCCCTTGTAGGATGCAACAGCAGACCATCATCCTACTCACCCATGGATGCCTACAACACAAATGGAATACATTATGGACACCACAATCACTCAGTGTTAATAATAGCTATAATGCATCATGGCTGGACAGTGACACTTCCTGACATGTAAGCATTAAACTTTCCTGCTGACAACATGTTACACATCAGTACATTGGTACACCATAGTACAGTCATCCTGTGCATCAGAACCATATTAGTCTGTCCCTGCATCGATGTTATGGATGACAGGGATGTGGCACAGGTATCATCATATGCACAGGGTGTGCTGGTGGGTTTCCAGAGATCTAGGCTGAGCTATACATTTGACACCATGTGTGTCAGTGAGGGGATTTTAAAATTATTAATTTGGCTGTGGTGATGTGGTGTGTGTAGGTATGGGGTTGCCCAAGATGTGTTGGTATTGTGTGTGTGTATGCATGCACACAGTTATGCCATGTGGCTGCCCTATAC
This sequence comes from Protopterus annectens, assembly GCF_019279795.1. Classification (NCBI taxonomy): domain Eukaryota; kingdom Metazoa; phylum Chordata; order Ceratodontiformes; family Protopteridae; genus Protopterus; species Protopterus annectens. Next base: position 798,547,975 of record NC_056730.1, read on the forward strand.
ATGGGTTTATTGGACAGCTGCAGACCGTACCTAGCAGGGTGTGCAGTTCTCCGGCCATGGACACGAGAATTGTGCCCACCAGGGGTTCCATGGGCACCACCAGGTACAAGCCATGTGATGGTACTCTCCCCGATGATGGCATATGTCTGCTGGATTCGGGTCCCTCTTGGGACTGGCCAGGGCCTTGTGCATATGGCTTGCTGTGGTGTGATGTGGACAGCTCCCCCAATGCAGTGCTGGGGCTGGTACTGCCACTATGGGAGCAGCTCTGTGTTCTAGCACGTCCATGTTGACCTCCAGCTGTTGGTGTTACTGGCCTACGTCCACATGGCCATTGCACCACTCCCACCATATGCTTGAGCACAGACATTCCACAGTCGAGGATTCCCACCATCTCACCCAACTGTCTATCCATGACCTCTGAAAAATATTGGAGGGCACCTGCAAGATCACGCATGTTGTCAGTAACAGCTGAATGAGCAGCCCTCTGCAGCCTCAGAGCCTATCTGGTTTACCATTCCATAGATGCCTGCACCTCCATGATGGCCTGAGACATGTGTCTGGTGGTACCAGATGTGGCATTTCTGCCAGGGGCACGTTGACCAGTACCCCTCCAATGAGCACCCCTGTATATCAGCCTATGTGGTACCCTGCCAGACATCTGGCTATGGCTGCTATGTCCAGACACACATGCCATAGATACCACACTGTCCTGTCCCATGCCACCAACTGCCAACTGTCCCTCAGCTATGGACACTGGTGATTGGGTAGGTATAGGCATTGTGACTGTGTGTGGGGATGTGGTGGATAACAGTGGGATATCAAATGATGGCGCAGCTTCAGTCCCTGGCAACCCTGCCTGTGCCTCAACACACCTATCATAATTTCAGTGTCTGTATGGACACCAGCATCAGATTGCCTGCAGGAGGGGCCATGATCCACCTTGCCACCTCTGAGGGGAAAACAAGAAATGCACTTTAAAACCTGTATGTCATTGCTTAACAGTACACACATGCACACACACACACACACACACACACACACACACACACACACACACACACACACACACACACACACACACACACACACACGCACACACGCACACACACACACCCTGACATTCCACCATACTACTTACCTGTCCCTGACTTTACAGAATGTCCCTAGTTTTGTCTCTTAATTTCCCCATCCTGCATCAGTCTTGAATTATTTCAGTCAATAATACCAATCATTAATGTATCATTCTTCTAATTGTTCAGAAAAGTGATCACAAAACATCACCTGTTACTCCATTAACTCTTTAACTTGATTGGAGTCATTTTTTCAAAGACTCCCTGATGTCATCAAGTGTTCACCCTGGTTTTGTCCAGACATCTTGAGCAAGGCCCCCATATGTTATGGGCTACTACGGTCACTCAATAATGTCCTGCACAGGAGTGTCATACTTAACTATTGTTCCATAAATGCAAGAGCTGTTTCTCTATTAACTTTTCATGTGGACTACAGTAATATGTGGAAACACTCTTTGGTGTTGTCTAGTAATTCCCCAATCCATATTTAGTGCTACATATGTGGTATTCTTTCACCTTTCTGCTGTTTGCAATTAAAACAGTATCCCTGGTAACTAGTGTTCCCTCCCAATGCATCTGTCATGCTGCAGACATTATTATACTATCAGCTGTTCTGAGATTACATGTCAGTACAGTATTCCTTGTGTCTAATGTGTCTGTCCATGTCCATGTACTGCACGATTTCTAAGGGAAGTTGAGAGGTATGAACAACCCCACACTCACACATGTGCATACATGGACACACACACACTCATACACACACGCATTCAACATACATCAACCCCCCCCCTCAACTCCACCAGATAGCACTTACAGACAAATTAACCCCCCCCCCACACACACACACACACTTAGAGGTGAGGTTACACAAAGATATTACACACAGACCTCTCATTACCCACCTGTCAACATGCATGGCATATGGCACTCAACAGCATGCAGTACAGCTATAGTCAATCCCTTCTAGCAACATTATACATCTCTGTGATACATGTGTTTTTGTTAGTAGGTGATGCCCCTTCCCCTGGAACACACTGCACCCATGTACACAGTATTGCAGTGCACCTGTTCGGCACCTTGGCATGTACTGTGCACCACACCTCACAGGTGTACACACCATTGCTGAATGTGTATGTGTGTGTCAGTTATGTTTGCTCTGCTGCTCACAGCCCCTATGTGTTTGTCCAACACATACCTGGGACGATATGTGGACAGATGTTATTTGTGACTGCCTGATGTCTGATTTACAGATCTCATCAGCAGCGGTGCATGTATGGCCAATAAAATACAATTACACTGACAACCTTCAAATCTTACTGTGGCTATGGGGAGTGTACACATCCTTACTGATATGGTGCCCTCTTCCCTGATATGCCATGAAGCCACATTATTGCATATGTTAACATTACACAAACCTGATATGTGACATATGACCTGTGCAGTCAAATGCAGTATCAAGCAAATGCATTAGTTCTGTAGATGCTGATTGAGATGCATACAATTTGTGGGTGCATGTGTGCACACCCTTATCATAATGGTTTGTTGGACCTACTGTTATGTGTACTACAGCAGTCACTATTCCTGGAAGGGGTATACTAGCATGGGCTATCTGCATTTGCCAGTATTTGGTCACTCGGCCCTACAAATGTCCCCCAACTCTGCATGATTACAAGGTCAACTCATGTGCACAGTCCTTGGAGGTTACACAGTGCCATCACTATTGCTGTGGAGTCAGGGTTATGTCTGCCACAATTCATGACCTTGACTGTGTGCAGATACAGCCATTCTTAGTGAGCTTTGCATCTCTGCTTTAGTGCACTGTTGTGTTTCAGGATGACACCTCCTCCCCACCCTCAGCCTTTTTGGAGATGCTTGGCAACTATAGCCTACACATGTGTCATTTTGCAGTGTCCCAAACTCTGAACACCATCTGTACCAGCCTACTGCCTGCTAATGAATGGCAACCATACAGGTGTACACTGGCATCATCAAGGTACAGATGTGAATGGTGGACCTGAGGTGGGGTGAGGTGTTGGTTGTGCAGCACATGTATCTTAATTGATACTGTATGTAGGTTTCCAACGTGGTCTTGGTACACCAGTACACATTGCAATACATGCTTTTTGAGGACTTTTGCTGTTATGCATATGCTACCTGTAGAGAGGCCTGGCTGATGTTTCCTGTGGTACAACTGTCCCATCTGATTACCCTAACCCATGGGCCACACTTACACAGAGTCCAGGCAATTGCCGACACAGGCACTGCACAGCCAGTACTTGCTAGACATTCCTGCAACTCCCTCAGTGTTGTGGCATGTTACTAAGCAGCTTGCATGACCAGATTGCAACATGTGTCTTCATCTGTCTTGGATGGTCATCTGTCTATTTTCTACATTAAACTTGTCTCATACATCCTCTCCACATATATGGCTGTCTGCACTGTTTGCCATGGTATATGCAATGGTAAGGTAAGGCTACATGTCCGACTCCTGTGTGCTACCTGTTTATGGGATCCATTCCATGGCTTGTAAGATGTGTGCACGCCATGGCTGCCTCTGCTGCAGGTAAGTGGGCACATTTGATGGCCAAACATCTTGGACAGCAGACATTTTTTGGTGCGACATCGAGGACCTGTACTAGCTGGAAGGTCCAAATTCATGAAGAATGCACACTGTCAGTACCTCAAAAGCTGCTTCCACAATATGTTATCTGGAGTGTATGCAAACATATGCTACCAGTGTTTGTGAAGGTATGTATTCCCCATATTAGCTGTCCTAACTTTAGATTCCATATTACACATTCATTGCTCATGTTAGGACCACATTGCAGGTTGTAAGAGTTGTGGAATGCAGTATTGTGATATGCCATAGTGTAGATCTGTAATAGTTGCCATTGTAATAGTATATGCACTGTTGTAGCACTGTATAAGGGTGATGTTTCAGACGTGTCCCTACTGTAGGCCATTTGTCCCACCATTATGTGTGCACACATCTTGTAATGACAGGTTGTTAGTTATATTGCAGGACTCTTACATCCCCTTCAGATACACCACCATGGTGACCATTGTGATGCAGTGCAGTTAAGAGCAACAATACATGAACATGTACAGCATGCATTATGGGTAGGTGTGTTAAATGTGTGCATGGAATATACCATGGACATGACCGGTGTATTGGCAGACCTGAACAAACATCATTCTCACCAGTTACAGGCTGCTGCCCCAGAGGTATACCAGAGGCACCTACATAAATGTGTGAGAGATGTGATGTCAGCAGCCACACCTGCGGCATTGGTACAGGGTGGCTGCAGCATTACAGTACATCAACAGTACAAACCCACAATACTACAGATTATGTACACCTGTTTATTACTACAAAGCAGTAACAGACTTGTCAAAGGAAAAAGACTTCAAAGACCAATTCACGTAAGGTTCAAGTATGGCACCCTTTATTACTTGCAGTAAGGAGACAAAACATGCAGATACAGGATTTGTCTAAATTACTAGTGAGCAGTATGCTACTTTTATACAGTTCTTTCATGTTACACAGAAATGTTGCTTCTATTACTGACGTAATTAGACACAGCTTTCTGTATTGTTCTACAGAAAATGTTACTTAAATTTCCTGCTGACATGTTCAGATTTAAAACTCACTATGTGTTAAATAGAAAATGTTACTTAGATTTCCTGCTGACATGACTGGATTGCAAAAAAAACATTTGAGAAAAACAACCTGGCCTTGGGGCTTATTTTTAGCCCACTACAAACGTTCTATTCTTCAATTGTGTAGTTCTAATATATATGTGTTACATTTCAAGGCACATTTCTAGCTTAGGTACAAGTAACGCTGACTACAGTTTATACTTTCAAGCAGCCTTTGTTTTCATTATCAATAGCTTCAGCAGCTGTGTACTTTCTCACGGCATAAGCAGAAAATCAATAACTCTTTGTTAAGTCTCATGACACTAGTAGAAATGAAACACTTATTATTATTATTTTCATGACATTAGCAGAAATCAAATGCTTTCCTGTTAATTTCCGAAGCATAAGCAGATCATGGCTGCACATATTTTAATGACATAACAGGATTGAAATGTCTCTAGTAGCTTGTGCAGATTCATGCAGTGTGAACAGAATAAATGCATTAACCCTTTTGAACCTCGAATGCACTAAGCACATATTACTAAGACATATTTTTCTAACATTTACCCCCTTTTAATACTTTTATTCTACTTTCAAAATAAGCACAACAAGTTTTTTCTTCCCCTAACCTCTTCCTACTCGGGATTTGCAGTTAAGAGAGTCATTCAGTTTAAACTTATGAAAGCATTTTCAATTTTTCAACAATTCTTCAAGTTCAGCACCTTGGTATAAGGTTTCTGAAACTGACATGTCTATAAAGTCTTTAATCAGTCTTTTCATGCAGGTGATGCAGCAGCAAATACATACCATCAGTAGGATTATTCCTACACAGATGGCGATCAGGATGTTCATCAGGATACTGCCCCACCCCCCAAACAATTTCTGGAAAAAGTCCATCAATGGATTTGGTCTTGGTTTGGTCATAGCCGACACTTCCTGAATTACCTCAAGGTGATTGTCTATCTCGTGTTTGTGGTCAGGAATATACGAACAGCACTCAAGTACCTCCTCTTGCTGCTAGGGTGAAGTCAAGAGCCATGCGGTTTTGAAGCACTACAGTTCTCATGGTAGTCAGTTCATCAGTCACCAATTCTAGAGCAGAAAAGGTTGCATTGCTTATTATTTCAAGAAGTTTAGACAGTTTTCTCAGTTCCCAGAACGATTTTGTTGCTCCATATGCTGGCAATACACCTGCCCACGAGATGATGGTATCACCCAAGTCCATATGTGACAGTCCATTTTTCCCTAGGCCCACAGCATGATGGTTTTTCCAGCCTGCATTGATTTGCCCTACTGGATTGACAGGCTTCTTGATTTCTCATTGAATATTTCGAATTTTCCCCTGAGGCAAAACTGCTGTGTATCATATGGCCGGAACCAAGTGCCCCAAATAACAACTGCCGGACCAATTCTCAGGTAACCACTTGTATGCTTTCCTACCACATACAAAATAACTGTCTTCTACTTTGGTAGTAACTTTACTATGTCCTGGCTCTGGATGAAACATTTTTTTGTCAACTATAATCAGTTGTTTATAGAGGTCAGCTTTATGTCTTACTTTATCAGTTGTCCTATGCATCAGTTCAAAAAATGAATCATAGCTTGTGTTGCAATAGGAACCTGTGTTATCAGTTTTATTGTAGCATCTATAGGGAGCAGTCACACTGCAATTGCTCCAACCCACTTGAACTGTATCATTTTTGTAAAAACACACAGTCCCCTTCTGTCAAACAGACAAGTGCAATGCTACTTTATCTTGTGATGTAACATCTGATGTATCATAGACTAAATTTTCCCAGGTCTTGTTGGCTCCTAGGGGGACTGAAGTTAACAATAACCCCCCATATGCTGTTGGAAAAGCTGTGCAAATCCAGCAATTCAAAACATTGAAGGTCTCAGCATACACATATTTGATTGCCTGGTAAGTGTTAAAGTTCGGGTGCCAATCTGCACATTTGTTCAGTCCAATTTGTGTTGCTGAGAAAAGGAATGGCCACAACAAAAAGATTATTGTCACTAGTATAGTCAACAGGATAGTTATGCAATACTTCTGTAGAAACGGTTGTTCTGTATTTCTGCTTTCTCCGACTCTTCCAAATAAGCACATCTGGATCTTACTGGATCTTGTCATCTTTATTTCAAACATGCATTCTTACTCTCTGCCCTAATAGGACCTTCAGCACCGATGGTTTCTTCACTGGGGTTGAGATGGATCAGTCCTATTGATCTGCCCCCCCCCCTTTGTAGCCAGACTTTGTGCTGAGGGCCCCGATGGAGAGGTAAGATTTTTGTCCAGTTCAAAGTTCTTAACTAGTTTGCAGTGTGTCAGGTGGATCCACGAAGCTCGCTCTGCGATTTTGACTGCAGTGGGTGTTGAAAGAAGCACCTGGTATGGATCTTCCCAACTTGGTGACATCCAGTTTCTCTTTTTAATATTTTTCACCCAAACCCAGCCCCCTGGGATCACTGCCACCTCCGATGTTTCAGTTTGTTCTTTATCTGAAACAGAATTTGACTGCAACAGATGTCTAGAATTCAACAAATTTCTCATATATTCAGCTAGTGTATAGTCAGCTTCTTGGTCTGTGGGCATGAGAAGTTTCCACTGGGGTGTATAATAAGCCCTTCCAAACAGTTTTTTGAAAGGAGTCAATCCTTTTGCAGTCAGAACAGTTCTCATGCTCAACAGTGCCATGGGAAAACAATACAGCCAATTCTTTCCTGTCTCAGCTATTAATTTTCTTAATTTATTCTTTAATATTCCATTATGCCTCTCAACTAGCCCTGCAGATTGTGGATGGTATGCACAATGATTTTTTAAAGAAATACCAAAATTCTTACTTAACTGCTGTATGGTTTGGTTTACAAAGTGTGTACCGTTGTCACTGTAGATCTTTTCCAGAATGCCGAATCTAGGGATGATTTCTTTGACAAGAACTTTTGCCACCGTAGTCGCATATGGATTTTTGGTTGGAAAGGCTTCCACCCATCTGGAAAACATATCTACAATAACAAGACAATACTTCTTATTTTCACATTTGTTCAGTTCTATGAAATCCATACAGATAGTGTGAAACGGATATGGTGGTATAGGGAAACTCCCTTGCTTGGGCTTTAACACCCCTTGTGCATGATGTTTGTTACAAATTTGCACATCAAACAATATTTTTTAGAGTAGTTTGTAAATCCATACGTTGTGAACACCTGGTTCACCAGCTGTACCATCTCCCCTGTTGAGACATGGCACTGCCCATGGCTCAACAAAGCTGCATATCTAAACAAACTAGAGGGTAGTATCAGTTTTCCTTCTTTAGAGATGTACAGCCCCTTTTCAAGAATTGCTCCTCATTTTACCCATCTTTATTTTTCAGCTTGCGTAGTGAGTGTCTGCATTGTTTTTAACATTTCTAAGTCTAAAATCTCAGAGGGTTGTAGTTCCTCATTTAAAAGAAATACTTCAGAAGCTGCTTGTTTTGCAGCTGTATCAGCTCTCGCATTACCTTTTGAAATCCTATCTTGTTGCTTGGTGTGAGCTGTGCATTTACAAATAGCTACTTTCTGAGGTAACTGAATATATTCTAAAATATCTAAAATAAACTGTGCATGATTGAAAGGTTGGCCAGTAGATGTTATCATTCCTCGGTTTTTCCACTCTTGTGCGAAAACATGTACAGTAGAAAAAGCGTACTGGCTGTCAGTAAAAATGTTTACACATTTACCCTTTGCTAAGATACATGCCCGTGTCAAGGCAATCAATTCTGCTGCCTGTGCAGATAAGTTGTGTGGTAAAGGTTTTGCTTCTATAATCTCACTGTCAGAAACTACTGCATATCCTACTAGGTTCTGTCCTGCAGGACCCCTTTTGCATGAACCATCCACGTAGTATGTCACCTTGGCATCATCCAAGGGGACATCCATGAGATCTTTTCTAGGTAGTGTCTTTTGCTCAATCACCTGCAGGCAGCGGTGTGGTGTGCCGTCTGCAGGAGTTGGGAGCAAGGTAGAAGGGTTCAAAGTCATGCATCATTCAATTGTCATGTGAGGTTGGCTCAACAATATAGTCTTATAGGAAAGATGTCTAGCAGGGGAAAGATATGCTACCTTCTCTTGAAGTAAAATAATTGTGACTGCATGAGGCACTCTCAAAGTGAGAGGGTGGAATAAAACTACTAAGGCCAAAGCCTGTACTGCCATTGCAGCTGCAACTACTGCTTGTACACAGTGGAGTAAGGATCGTGCCACTGGGCCTAGTTGTGATGAATAGTAAGCAATGGGGTGTTGCTTTTCCCCATGCTGTTGTGTTAATACTGATGTCATATAACCTTGCTTACTATCTACAGTTTGCAAAAAACGTTTATGGTAATTTGGTAATCCTAGAACTAATGAGGACTCTATTAACTGTTTCAGTCTGAAGAAAGCAGATTCTGCCTCTGGTGTCCATTGTAACAAATCTTGTGCTGCTATAGGCTTTTTATATATCATGTCAGTCAGAGGTGCAGATTCCAAGGCATAGTTTGGAATCCAGCTCCGGCAAAAATTAGTTGTACCCAGGAAGGACATAATTTCCTTCTTGGTAGTGGGTTTTGGTGCTTGCAAAATTGCTACTTTTCTGTCCTCATCTAGTGTTCTACCTTCCTTGGATATCACATATCCTAGGTAATTAACTTGTTTTTTCCAAAGCTGCAGTTTACTTCTGTTTACCTTATGTCCTTCACCGGCTAAAAATTGTAATAGCGCTATGGTATCTTCTTTACAATCTTGCTGGGTGGGGGCCGCCAGCAAGATGTCATCAACATAATGTAAAATCTGACTGCCTCTTGGTGGGGTAAATCCCGTCAAGTTGCTTGCCATTTCTTGTGAGAATATTGTTGGACTTTCACAATATCCCTATGGTAGTCGCGTATATGTATACCTTTTTCCCTAAAATGTGAATGCAAAACAATACTGGCTGTCAGGGTGTATCAGTATCGAAAAGAACACATTGCTAATGTCTACCACAGAAAAATACTTCTGTTGAGGTTTTAAATCATTCAACAGGGTGTGTGGGTCTGGCATCGTACGTGCCCTTGGTATTACTGCATCATTTACAGCTTGTAAATCTTGGACCATACGCCATTCTCCATTTGCCTTTTTAACAGGAAATAAGGGTGTGTTACATAGTGAATTGGGAGATTCCACCAGCACCCCTTCCTTAAGTAAAGCTGCTATGATAGGTTTGATTCCTGCCTCTGCATCTTTTCTTAAGGGATACTGTCTTTTCTGTGGTCTAACTGCTAACTTCGGCGTGATAGTTACTGGTCCTGCATCTGACTTTCCTGTTGACCAGAGAGTTTCTGGTATATTTTGTAAGGCATTCTCTACCTCCTTTAATAGGAGTGCTAATCAGCTGTCCTTGCTAGACTGCAAGGGTATGGATGGGTGGGTCTGAGTTATCCAATTCAACTTCTGTATTTGTATTCCCTGTTCTGACAGTTCTAATTCTGTCTGTTTCTCCCATTTCGTGACTTTTTCTCCTAGGTCTGCCCATTCTATGTTTTTGTTCTTGGTTAGGCTAACATGTGGTAATCAATTAGATTTATAAAGTGTAAAAAACTCCTGGGGCAATGAACATCTGGCTACACTGTTCCCTTCTGTGTCCCAGTACAGATTACGTAATATCAATCTGTTTGCATGATTTTTAAAACAATTCTTGCTCATATTCCTTATCAGGTCCTGGTGTGTTACAATAATACAGGGTACAGTGCAACAAGTGTTGCCTATCAATGTCAAGGGAGGGGAACTTGCTTATGGCTACATTCATTCATTCTTTGGTTACAGTCCCTGGACCAGTTGTAACCAAGTCCTGGCTGTACCAATAAAACATTTCACCCTCTGATTGCACTGTGAAGGTATCAATTTGTTGCTGTGCTTCCATACCCTGCATGGTTGGGATTACTGCTATACCAAATAGCTGCATGAGGTCTCTGCCCAAGAGGTTTACTGGGCATTTTGCAGAAACAGCAATTTTGCTTTTCTGAGTCAATCCTGAAACAGGATCAGTTATTGCAATATTACGGGAGAGAGGCTCCCGATATAGCTGTCCATTAGCTGCTTTTACCAGTATGTAATCAGGTGACTCCGTGTTTTCTGGCAGTTTGGAGGGATGTATCAGGGTTCGTGATGCCCCTGAGTCACACAAGAATTTGACGTCCCTCCCTTCTACCAAGAGTGTAACTTCCGGTTTCATGTCTGCTAAATAGAACTCCAGGCTCAATAAAGCTAGGTCTAATATTTCATTTTCTTCACTGTCACTAACTTCTTGTACTTCATCTATTTCTTCTGTCACATCCTCTACTCCCTCTATCACATTCTCATTTTTCCATTCTCTGCTATCCCCTTTTAGTGATTCCTGACTACCATATAGTCAGTCCTCACCCTCCTTGTCTTCCGTGGTTGCCTTCTTATTTTTCTTGCAATCCCTTGCCAAGTGTCCCTTTTTACTGCATTTGAAACATTCACCCCTTTTCTTTCGCCCTTCAAAGTCCTCTGATCGCTGATCAGATTGTTTGTTTCCCTGTGCATTTTTCTTGCCCTTTTTTCTGGATTGTACTACATAAACTTCTGCTCCATCTTCTACAGAAAATACCTGAGCATTATTTTTCTTTTTGCTATTAAAATGCCTTTTGGCATGCCTAGCATATTCAAGTAATGATTGTAACCTGCTTGTACGATGGTCTACCATGTGTTTTGCAATAAAAGTCTTATGGGTGCAATACTGCCTTTTAAGAATGCATTCTTTAACTGCTGTTCATATGGGGAATCTTGTGTTTGATCTTCAGGAACCTGCATTCCACAGTGGTTATTAAAAATTCTAATAGTCTGGCATAATACCGGTCAATAGTTTCACCTTCTTGTTGGATGCATTGATTAATCCAAGTCCAGTCTGCCCTAGGCTTCCATTTTTCAGAGATGCGGTCTGCGAGACCTTTTACTTTGTTGTCTAGTTCTGCGCTGCTATGTGGGAGGGGCCTGTGTGCAGCGTCACGGGGATTCCAGTTGCCACTAATCAATGTGCCAATCTGGCCTACAATTTATCTAACTACTTTTTCTACCTCTTCTCCGTTTAAGTTATAACTCAGCCTCATTCCTTGTAAATCTTCTGAGAATTTTCTGAAATTAACCTTTGGATGGGGAATTCCCTCAGTGGCTTTCTGGATATCTTCCGGAGTCCAGGGTCTATACACTAAAATAGTTGGGTCCTGACCGTCTTGTCCTGCCTGCGGATTAGGTACTTCTATAAGTGGGCATATTTCTTCTTCACTCATAGAACGTGAATTCTTAACCATTTGATATAACTCAATGCCTTCATTTGAGTTACCTGCCTGTGTTCGAGACCTGGTCCCGATGGGATCTCTAATATATGGTTTTATTTTTACAATTTCTCTATTTTCAGTGACAACAGGATATCGTGGGGGTGGACTAACCTGTTCACTTGCTTCATATTCTGGTAAAGGAGGCGGAGGGGCCAATGCTATTACTAAGTTATTGTCCACCTTATCTAAAAACATTGCTTTTGAATTGCTGTTCTTTTGTTCCCTATGGTTTACTTCCTCAATCCACCTATGTGCCTGAGGAATTCCTAATTTGCGTTGCTTTTTAATGTGACCTTTGGAATCGGTTTTGAGCTGTTTGACAAGTTTGATGAGCGAATATTTTTCTAATTTTCCGTTGAATTCATATTTATTAACCCATTTTGAATAATATTTAATGTTGTGAGTGCGCTGCGACTGCATGTATTTTGCGTCTTCAGTTTTTGGGGTCTTTTTGTGCAATTATTACCCAATTTGTTCTACCCTTTTGATCATCACATAACTTCTCTGATTTTTAACGTGGTACCACGGATTTTGTTATAGTCTCTTCAGAATGACTGCCTACCTATTCTGTTTCTCCTGATGTATGACAAGACAGTAATCTTTTCTGTCCCTGACTTGTAAAATACAGTCTTGACAAAAACAATACAAATCTAGTCCCTGATCTAAAACAGAAAACAGAAAAAAGTAGATTCACCTTATCTGAGCCCACATGATTGATCATCAATTTGGAGACCCGTCCTTCAGACACAGATCAGAAAGTGGCTGGCCTCTTTAGTACGACAATTCAGTCGGAGGGCTTTTCAAATAAGAAGAACCGATTTGGTTTCTTCCCCGTACGGTTTCAACCACCTGGCCCGTATGATCCGAGGTGAAGTAAGGGTTTCGGTCTGAAGGACCAATCTGTCAAAGGAAAAAAACTTCAAAGACCAATTCACGTAAGGTTCAAGTATGGCACCCTTTATTACTTGCAGCAAGGAGACAAAACATGCAGATACAGGATTTGTCTAAAATTACTAGTGAGCAGTATGCTACATTAATACAGTTCTTTTCATGTTACACAGAAATGTTGCTTCTATTGCTGACGTAGTTAGACACAGCTTTCTGTATTGTTCTACAGAAAATGTTAGATTTCTTGCTGACATGTTCAGATTTAAAACTCACTATGTGTTACATAGGAAATATTACTTAGATTTCCTGCTGACATGACTGGATTACAAAATACATTTGAGAAAAACAACCTGGCCTTGGGGCTTATTTTTAGCCCACTACAAACTTTCTATTCTTCAGTTGTGCAGTTCTAATATATATGTGTTACATTTCAAGGTACATTTCTAGCTTAGGTATAAGTAATGCTGACTACGGTTTATACTTTCAAGCAGCCTTTGTTTTCATTATCAATAGCTTCAGCAGCTGTGTACTTTCTCATGGCATAAGCAGAAAATCAATAACTCTTTGTTAAGTCTCATGACACTAGTAGAAATGAAACACTTATTATTATTATTTTCATGACATTAGCAGAAATCAAATGCTTTCCTGTTAATTTCCAAAGCATACGCAGATCATGGCTGCACATATTTTCATGACATAACAGGATTGGAATGTCTCTAGCAGCTTGTGCAGATTCATGCAGTGTGAACAGAATAAATGTATTAACCCTTTTGAACCTCGAATGCACTAAGCACATATTACTAATACATATTTTTCTAACAAGACTATATATATTTCATCTCACATATGCATGATTAAACTCTACAGATGCAGATGGAAATGCAACAGTGGTCTACTGATGTACCCTGTGGCCTTACCTCATGCTCCTCAGCCATTGTGTGGGTAGCACCCACCTTCACTATGCTCTCCGCCGGGCCTTGTGTTTATGGGTGGGCAGGTGCCCCGAGGCTGGCAAGGAGTTCCTGAACATGTGTCAGGGGGGGCTGGATGGCATGACCTCCCCCCTGTTGCAAGCTGGTCCCCTGTAACCCCAGGAGCATGCCGACAAGCATGGCGGAGTAGATCAGTGCATCAGTGTCGGACCTGCTCATACCTGCATTTATGCAGGCTGACATCGTTTACCCTGTGGACAAGATAGTGCTGCACTAGGTATGTGATGATGACATCATTCTCTTCTGTTGTGTACATTGGAAGTCTCTCCCTAGACATTTTGCCTGAAAGACATAAAGTGGGAAACAGGTCTGAGGACCTCATACTGCAAGGATATCATAGTTGTTAATACACATCTGTCTCCACCCACCATATCTGCAACAACAATTTGATCACACAACATAACGGGTATGTCTACAGAAGACCTACCATTGGGACATATATCATATTGTACAATTTGTGCAATGTGTTTGTAGTCATGTTCCATGTTGAAACACTATCATTGGTGGCCTGTTACGATCAATGTCACCTGCATGCCATTGTAAGGGCCACTATGGTTCTATATATGTATGTGTTCTGTTTACTATGTGACTGCTGCACATCTGTTGTTTTGTGTTAATGGGGATATCTATGCATGCTATTACTACACACATATGTTCTATAACAGTGACACAATAGCATGTTTTGGAAAACAGTTGCCAGCAGAACCACTTCTCCCACATCATCTGGCCATGTTACCAGGCCACATCACATCTGGGACCCACCCTAGAACCTCATCATCTACTGGTCCTGCACTACCTTCAGGTGGACCCACCTCAGGGGATGGTGTTCACCTACCCTGGGAGCACACACAGACAGGATCCTGTCACCCAAAGTCAGGTCCAGTGTCTGGTGCATTGGGAGCTCCACAGAGACTTGGGGGATGTGGTACAGCACTTTGAGGCTCTCAGCATACAATCACAGGGTCCGCATGCTCCTCTTCTCAGCCCCCAGCCCAGGCATCTTCAGGGCCATGAAGATGATGTTGTGCCTGACCATGGTTGGGGACCTTGGTCCCATTGTTTCCATATGGGAGCTCATGGGCTTCCACATTCCAGACTACACTCCACATCCAAGGTGTTTACCCACCACATGTGTCATATATCACCCCTGTATGATGTTTTGTCTGTCTTCCAACCCAACCTACCTCCCCATATATACCTACTATCCTTCCCCAAAATATGAATCCTATCTTCACAAACAAGGGCAACGTGTTCCCAACATGGGGTTCACACCTGACATAATTGTCCATTTTGCACCCACTTACTGCTGTGTGTATATATATATATATATATATATATATATATATATATATATATATATATATACATATATATATATATATATATATATATATATATATATATATATATATATATATATACACACATATATATGTGTGTGTGTATTGATATGTGTGATGCTCTGTCACACATATCGTGCATATATATATATATATATATATATATATATATATATATGTTTTTGTTTGTGTGTGGTATATGACACATGTGAGGGGTAAACACCTTGGATGGGGAGGGGTGTTTGGAAGTCGGAAGCCCATGAGCCCCCAAATGGAAACAGTGGGATTGAGGTCCCCACCCATGGGCAGTCACCACTGCACCATCACGGCCCCAAAGGTGGGTGTGTTGGGGGCTGGGTAGGAGGGGCAGGCTGTCCCTCTAGATGCACCATACTGCCCTCACACTGGCATAGCTGATCTCTGAACTCCCTGTGCAGCTTGCTACACACCAGACCCTGGACCTGATGATGGGTGACAGTTTCTTGTCCTCACCCACTCCCGCAGGGGCAAGCCCCATCCCCTCAAGCCTTTCCCCTGAAGGTGGTGCAGGACCAGCAGACGAGGAGGTCCCAAGGTGGGCCCCGGATGTGCTGGTGCCTGGTGCTATGGCCAGATGACAGTTGAGTGTGCAATTTAGATATTGCTGTGCATTTTTTCTCTGATTTCTATCTACAAGTCTCCCCTGATTTTACAGTCTGACATTGTAATTACAACACTCTTATACAGGGATTCCTAGACAGTTTTATTATGTAGCACAGTGTGGGTGACCGTGATGAGTAATACATTGTTATTCAGAGAAAATGCAACACTATCAATGCCATACAATACCAGACTAAACAGTACCAGTCCAGGACTTCAATCTTTTATTTCCAGGCACAGTTTTCTTATCTGACAGACCTGTGGAGGGAATGTTTGTTACACATATTACCAGATTCCATGTTATTATTATGCACATATGTCTCTGTTACTGCACACACTCTGGTCATTGCTTCACAACATGGGGGAAGAGATGGGACATACTTTTCATATTACTCTCATAACATTTTGGTGAGTTGCTAGAGTGACAGGTTTGTTGTTATAGATATATTTTTGATGGTTATGATGTCTGACAATCAGTTGTATGTCATTATTTGCTGCTTAAATGTCTGGGATCATCCTACTGATTTGCCAGTGAGACAGGGTGACAGGTAGGAAAATTAAGCCAATTATCTGAACTTTCTGACAAAATCTGTACAGTTGAGGGGTATGATTCTGCATATAGCTTACTACCATTCCCAGGATTTGAACCATGGCTGTGTGTGCTAAAACTACAACAGTTTATGTCTCAGTTGAGTGTGCTATTTTGATTGTGTTATGTATCTTTTCACTGTTTTCTGTCTAAGTCTCTCTCAATTGTTAAAAATGACCTTGTGATTGCAACAGTTGTATACAGACATTCCTACACATTGTATTTATGTAGCACAGTGTGGGTAACATTACTTAATACAACAGTACTATTAAGATAATGTAATGCTACATTACCATATGATAACAGAGTAAACACAAGCAGTCCAGGAGTTAGACCTTTATTTCCAGGCTGTTATCCTTTTATTTACATACAACCTATATGAGACTTTTCCTGCCATATTGTCTGGTTATTCAGTATAGCCCATACACAGTACAGGTTGTATACTGGCAATTAACTGTATACTACTTTTAGATTTATTTCTTATGACAGTACATGCAAGATTATTACTAATCTGCCTCACAATGCAGCCTCTACAGCCTACAGACATGGGCTTCCCAATTCACAGCCCACTCATCTGCCGCTGTCAAAGACATAAGAGGAATATTTAGCCATACCTATCCATAATATACATGAGCTGGCAATTATTAAACAGGTAGTAGAATGAGTACTTACACACTGCTGGGACATCATCCCTCTGTCTAACTTCTTGGATCCACTGATCCAAGAGCTCCGTCTTCCTCCGTTTCAGGTCAGCATAGTGATGCCTGACCTGCACACCAGTTCAAGGGATGCCAGTGACACTGGTGACGTCACGGGCGAGACGGTCCCAGGCTTTTGCTTTATATTGGGAACTCTGCTACTTGCCCTGCAGCAGTCTCTCTTCATGGTCTTTTACCAGGAGTCCTGCCATGACCTTGGACTCCTAGATGCCCCAGCACTGCACTCGGGAGTGCGATCATTCTCCAACATTAGCCATAGTGCCTACAGGAGGAAGCTGCAACCAGTTATGAGATGTATTCCCACCTGTGGGGTTTAAATAGGGCCAATTTCCTGCACTTTGCCATGATTGGATGGTTTTGAAAATGCTAAGCTATGGACAAACCTGCTTACCTAAAGTTGGCATTGCTTAAAGGGATATACCAAAGGGCAAATCGATTTAGCTGGGCTACGCATTGCTTACACCTAGTAAGCAGAAGTGTGCAATGCTTAGTGTTGCTTATTATTACATTTGCACACTATTTACTGTTTGGCATTGATTTATTCATTACATGTTATATATATTTTTAGTATCCGTGATTCATGTGTACGTACACTGTATAGGGTGCTTGTGTTTATTGGGGGATTTCACCACTTTATTACAATGACACCTCACATCTGGACTTAATGCAGTACTCCAGTTCACATATATATGTTCTGTAGTAGGTTATATAACATAAAACTGTTTATAGATTCCTTTCACATGTAAATTTTGATTTTTGCTACAGTGAGGATATGTTTGGGGTATACCTCCATTTTATGTACAGTGGTGATGGCTTACTGGTTAACTGGTTAACTGCTTTGACTGTAGTGTAAATGGTCCTGGGTTCAAGGCCTGTTTATTTTGTTGCTGGACAGAACAGGGGCTGTTGGATACAGAGTGATTAAGGCACTTTTAAGCAGTTGTAAGTGGGTTTGCACAGGTTTGTACAATGGTATGCAATGCTAACTTCCGGTTAAATATGCTTACAGAGAGTTAGCATCAAAATTGCTTAACCTATGTGCGCATTGCTTACCCCAGTGCAAACAGGATTAAACCCGCTTACTACTGCTTAAAAGTGCTTATTCCTGCTTACCCTCACACTAATTTAGAAAGAAATTAAACATGGGTCTTGGGAAAGTGGTAGATGGGGATGCTATACATATTTTACACTATTTGCTGTATAACATGGATTTATCATTCATTATACCTTTGTTTAGTATCCCTGATTCATGTGTACATATACTGTATGGGGCACTTGTGTTTATCTGTGAATTTTCCCACATTATTACAATGACACTTCACATCTGCACTTAATGCAGTACTCCAGTTCACAAATATATGCTATTTAGTAGGTTATACAGCAAAGCAATGCTTATAAATTGCTTTCATATGGGATTTACCACAGTGAGGATTGAACCAGGAATAACTGCTCACAAAGCAAATGCTCTGACCACTACAGTATTGCTTCAAATCAATGAATCTTGCTATTTATCTTCTTGTGCTATTTAAGATACAGTATGTGTAGCTAAGCAATGGGCAAACCCACGCACCTACGGTTAAATTTAATCTGTTTGAAAAAAAAAAGTTTCTAGTGTTATTTTCTCTAGGTAGGGACAGATTACACATATCGCTGTGGATTTCTGCGTATATCTGCACATTTGGCAGACGTCCTAGCAACCCCCCCCCCCCCAATACCTCTCAACCTCTTCATGCAAAATACCTGGACAAAGCTTGACAAAATGAGGTACAACTAGGGACATATTTTAAATATGGCTCTTATAAACAAGTAAGTTGCTATAGTACAGGGTTTGTTTTAATATAAAATTTCTGATGGATTTGGTGTCTGAAACTCAAGTCTATGCCATTATTTATGACTTAAATCCTGAGATCATCCCAGTGATTTGCCAGAACAAATGGGGTACAGGCCAAATGTATGGGTGAAAAATCTGGACATTCTGCAAAGATCTGTACAGCTGGGAGGTATGAAACCCCCTATGCGCATTCTCCCTCATTGTAATTGCCAAACAGCAATTCTTGAGTGCAGAGGCATGTGTATTGTGAGAGCTCTGCTCTCAGACACACCCCCTGCACTCATCCACACACCATGTCCATTTAGGAACAGAGGCAGCGCACCTTCATTACCATGCATGGTGCACTGCCGTGCTGCTCTTAACTGGTCGTTTCCATGCAGGAATAAGCTATTCCTGCACGGAACCTTACTGAATCATGGGGAAAGTGTACACCTCATGGTAACTTTTTTGTATTCACAAACAACTCTCCCAAAAGTGCTTTTGCTGTCTCTCTGGCCATAATAAATACTACTAAGACATTCTGGGACAGAGGCATATGCAAATTAGCCATCTCTTCTCCCTTAGAACTGCCTGTGGCAGGTAAGGTGTTGGCCGCTTCAGTGAGCATGTCCACTCCTGTCCGTGTTTATCCATCATGATAAAAGTAAGTGCTTGGGAGTTTAGCAATCAGGTAGTATTATGGAGTGTGTTTGTGTGTTTGTGAGAAGCTGCATGAGTGAGTGTTTTTTTCCCTGGGAGGTTGTAGTGGAGGAGACAATTAAGGAATAGGTTATGTTTGTGCGTGTGTGTGTGTGTGTGTGTGTGTGTGTGTGTGTGTGTGTGTGTGTGTGTGTGTGTGTGTGTGTGTACATGCTCGCACGTGTGTGTGTGTGTGTGTGTGTGTGTGTGTGTGTGTGTGTGTGTGTGTGTGTGTGTGTGTGTGTGTGTGTGTGTGTGCATGTTTGAGGAATGAAAATGTGACTGTGTATGTGTGTGTGTGTGTGCGTGTGTATGTGTGTGTGTGTGTGTGTGTGAGTGTGTGTGTGTGGTGAGGGGCTATCATACTTCAACACACCCCTAGAGTAATGAACAAAGCCAGCAACATTAGGTCAGAGGAAACACTAGCCATTTCTGAAGATGTGCATCGGATGGATGACTATTCACCAGGAACTACACTAAAGACATGGGTCACTTGTACAACTGGCCAACTGGGAAAACACTTAAGACATGGGTCAAGAGGAAACACTATTCATCAGGTAGACCTATTCATTACTGTGCCTTAACTGCACCTAAGATGTAGGTGGGGAAAAAGACTAGTCACCAGGTTGTACACTTTCATCTTATGCCTTATAATGGGATTGGGGGGACCACTAGAAACTAAAGATACTCTATATAGCATGCCTTAAAAATATATGGATCAGGGACACACTACACCCCAGAGAAAATATAAATAGTGTGCCTTTAAAGGCACTAAAAAGCATTCTTACCCTATACCTTTCCATAAAGGATATTAGTCCTTTGTACCACAACTATGACACCAGAGATGTAATGTAACAAATAAATAACAATGAGAAAAAATAAGTAACCTACAAAGGGGGGCTTTGAACCCTATGCCATTTCCAGAGAAAACATCAGTATAAACCATCCCTACTAACAATTAAGTTACTGCAACAATGTTCTTTTTTAACATTTAATGAGGATCTCAGGCATTATTTCATGCCCACAATAGTTTGTGAGTTATGAGGGAAAGGGACATAAAGCAAACTTCCTGACCTCATATCATAAGAACTCCAAACAAAGTCAACTTTAATAGGGCACAAAGACAGTCTATCTGGGATAGATTTTAAATATCCCTCCTACAAAGTTAAAAAAAATTAATTAGTGTAACAGCTTTTGCACTACTATTAATTTACTGAAGCATGTGAAGTGTGAAACTCTATGGTCTTTCATTAATGACTGACTGCACTCATCTGAAATTTACCAGAAAAGGGAAAAGGATCCATTAGTCATATTCTGTCAACATAGGGACAGATATGGAGTATGTGGTGTGTGTTTGAATGTGTGCATTGTGTGTGAGAGATTGAATAGGCGGTGTCTGTGCTAATATAATGCATCAACCAACACTGCAAAAAAAGTGCTGCTTTTCACTTGTTGTAGTTAAGAACAATTCACAGACATCAGAGGCATAACTTCAGGTTAATCAGTGACGTGGGCCGGTGCTATGAACCAGTGTTCCACCTCTCAATCAGAAAAGAAAGCATATCACTGTAATAAGCCGATCACTTACAGTCTATTACAGTTCGATGTATACACACCCTAGCATAAAAAAAAAAAAAAAAAAACAGATGCTCCTTGTACTAGCAGACCAACCAGATGGCCAGATACCTTCGCTCCAGGTCCAGCCATTCAGTTCCCATTTCCATGCCCTGCCCAAAACCCTCTTTTAACATATTGTATTGCTTATTTGTTTTTTTGTTGTTTTTTTTTTACATTTAAACTGTAGGAAACTGTATAGGTAACAAATAGAGCACTACAGCACTCAGATTTGACTGCAAATGCAATACTGGCTTTTACTTTAATGAGTAATTGGGATCAGCTGACTGAACCCCACAACACCTTTGTCCTGTGGGTGTTGCCCCTCTCACCACACTTCACTGCTAAGAGATATGGAAATTATCTGATAACAATGTATTTCCTCATTGTGGCTAATATATCTTTGAATACAACAGTACTGCATTATGGAAACACAGCCTTTTTACTGCAAGTCTTAGCTTAAGTGTTGGTGGGGTTCTTCTTTCTTAATCCCCAAACTGATAATTTCTGTAATATTTTGCAAACATCTTTTATCACCTTAGTAGCCATTCAGGTTAGATATATTCTCTCAGCATCTTTTATATGCAGTCTGTTGAGAAGCTTTGAAATGAGGCCTGGCAATAGCATGAACAATACTCGGTTCTTCAGATATTTACAGAAATATGAACAATATGGTTGTATGAATAATTAGTATGTAAACAGTGCTAATAACTTTCTAGCACAGCAGTAATGGAGAGAAACAAAATGTGAGTTTTGTTGTCCACCATGTAAATAGTAACCTAATAGCTCCCATTACCACATTTTTCAAATTTTTCTCCAATGATAACTACAAAGCAAACACTAATAACTTTATTTTAAGGCATTTATAAAAATAATGAGCAGCCGATGACTACCAAAGATAATGTACATTGAATGCAGATGAGGTCAGTGAAAAGATATAAAAATACAAATTGAAATGCAATTCTTGTGAGAGCGTTCGGATTGCTTGATTTGTCTGGCTTCTTGAAAATAAACCAAAACAGAAGACAAACTGATAAAAAACTCATGAAAGGCCACAGAGATTCCAACAAATCCACCTCATCAACTTAAAATCTAATATTAGCGCTTTTGTTTTATTTTATAACAAAACTTCTTCAGATGAAGTCAACCAAACACACACACACACACACACACACACACACACACACACACACACACACACACACACACACACACACACTCCCTGTAATTCAGCAAGCAGTCATGAAGGAATAAGTTATTCCTGCATAGCAGTGACCATTCCTGTTCAGCACGGCAGTGCGACATGCATATTTATGAAGGTGCGCTGCCATGCTCTAAAACAGACATGGTTCTGTGTACGAGCACAGGGGGTGTGTCTGAGAGCAAACCTCTCACAATACACACGCCCCCTGCACTCCAGAATTGCCTTTCGGCAATTAAACATGAGCGAGAATGCTCATAACTCCCCCAAACTGTCAGGAAAACAAATCTGTGGTCAAAGACATAAGGGACAATCATCCCTACCAAGCATACCTCTCAACTGTACAGATTTTCACAGAATGCCCAGATTTTTGCCTCATATTTTTGGTGTGTTCCCCTTATAATCTAACTTTCTGGCAAATAGCTGAGGACTGAAGTCATTAAATAATGACAAAGCATTTGAGTTTAAGACTCCACACATCCTTCAGAAAATTAATGCTAATGTAAAACCAATTATTTTATCAGCTTTTTAAGTTTGTAAGAGCAATATTTAAAATCTGTCCCTGTTTGTTGCCCCATCGTTTTAGGATTTGTCCAGACATTTTGTTCTAAGAGGTTGAGAGGTATGCTATCAAGCCAAAAGTTATTAGGATAACACAGGTAGCATAAGCACATAGAGCACACATCCCAACCTGTCAGAGTAAGGAATGTGGACAAAGCCAAAAGGGACAATTGTCCCACAAAGCAGAAAGTTGATAAAATAACAAGTTCAGCATTAGCAGGAATATTCTGAAGAGTATAAGTAAAATAACGTAACAAAACTGATTTTTTTTTATAAATGCAATAAAGTTTAAGCGTAGCTGCCCGGGTGTGCCAGTTGCTTAGCTAAGCTTAGTCTAGCTTAAACAGCACAAGAAGTTAAATAGCAAGAGACATCTGACATCATTAGTATTGCAATAGTATGATGGTTAGAGTGTATGCTTTGCGAGCAGCCATTCCTGGTTTGATGACCAATTGACATTTTACATGTGAAAGCAGTACATTAACATTCTTTTTTAGTATTACCAACTAAATCACATATATTTGTTAACCAGAGTACTGTATTAGGTCCAGATGTGAGGTCTCAGTTTAATAAAGTTGTGAAATCCCCATATAAATACAAGTGCCCCATTCAGTATAGTCACACATGAATAAATGTAATGAAAGCACATTGGGGGATGTTAGGGACAGTAATGAAATTTATAATATGTAATGAATGATGAATCAGTGCCATACAGCAGATAGTCTATAAAATGAAAAATAAGCAATGCTAAGCATTGCACAGATCTGATTACCAGTTGTAAGCTTTGTCTAAATATGACTTCTGACTGCTAAGCAATGAATAGCCCAGCTAAGTGGACTTGCCCATCGGTAAGTAGTGCTGAACCTGTCTGTTTAAGAAATGTCAACCTTAGCTAAGCAGGTTTGCTTGTGGCTTAACTTATCTCAGCATATTCAAAACCATACAATCACAGCAAAGAATGGGAAATCAGCCGTATTTAAACCCCACAAGTGGGAATACAGGTCATAACTGTTTACAGCTTCCCACTGTAGGCAGGATGGTAGGAGTTGGAGAGGGATTGCACTTCCAGGTACAGTGCTGGGACATACAGGAGTCCAAGGTCATGGTAGCACTCCTGGTAAAAAAACATGATGAGAGACTGCTGCAGGGCCAGTACCAGGGCTCCTAATATAAAGCAGAAGCCTGGGACCATCTCACCTGTGATCTCAGCAATGCCACTGGTATCCCTCAGACTGCTGAGCAGGTCAGGCATCACTATGCCGAATTGAAGCGGAGAAAGAGGGAGCTCTTGGCTGAGTGGGTCCAAGAAGCAATGTAGAGGGGTGATGTCCCAGCAGTGTGTAAGTAGTCATACCATTACTGTTTACTAAAGTCCAGTATGTGTATGTGATGGATAGGTATGCCTAAATATGTCTCTGTTTCCTTTACAGCTGCAGCTGAGTGGGCTCTGAATCAGGAAGCCCATGCTAGTAGGCTGCAAAGGCTGTGTTGTGAGGCTGCTGAGTAACAATCCTGCTTGTAGTGGTCATACCAAATAAATATAAAGTATAGAAAGTCACCTGGCAGTATAAAAACAGTTGTATGGGTTGTACTGAATAAATCAGACAATATGACAGTAATAGTCCCATATAGGTCATATTTAAATAAAGCTTTAACTTCCTGGCAGTAAAGCTCTAAATCCTAGACTGGTTGTCTTTACTCTGGTATTGTATGGCATTTATTGTTGCATTCTCTGAATAGTAATATTGTGTTAACCACTGTTACCCACACTGTGCTGCATAAAGAAAATGTCTAGGAATGTCTGTATAAGACTGTTGTAAGAACAAGATCAGGGTGTACAACCAAGAGAGACTTAGACAGAAAACACTGATGAGCTACACAGCAATATGTAAATAGCACACTCTACTGTTACTTAAATTGTTGTATTTTAGCAGACACAGCCATGGTTCAAATCCTGGGAGTGGTAATAAGCTATATGCATAATCATATCTCGCAACTGTACAAATTTTTTCAGAATGTCCAGATAATTGACCCAGATTTTCTGCCTGTTCCTCTATCCCCCTGGCAAATCAGTGGGATGATCTCAGACCTGTAGTCATGAAATAATGACATGCATTTGATTTTCAGACCTCAAAACCTTCAGAAAATGTATATTAAATCAAATCCTGTCACTCTAGCAACTCTCCAAGTTTATGACACCAATATTCAGAACATGTCCCTATTTGTACCCCATGTTGTCAAGCTTTGAATGTTTCAGTGTAACTGGATTTTATTGCTCATATATGCACTGCTGATGATGAGATCTGCAAATTAGAGATCAGGCATTCACTATTGACATCTGTCCTCATATCATCCCTGGTATGTGTCAGACAAACACATAGGGTCTGTGAGCAACAGAGCAAACATAACTGCCACACATATTCACATTCAGCAATGGAGTGTACACTCGTGAGGTATGGTGCACAGTACATGTCAGGGTGCTGAACAGGTGCACAGCAATACTGTGTGCATGTGCAGTGTGTTCCAGGGAAGGGGCATCACCTACTAAAACAACTCATGCATCACAGGGATGTATAATGTTGGTAACAAGGATTGAGTATAGCTGCAGTGCATGCTGATGAGTGCCATATTTCATGCATATTGACTGTTGGGTAATGAGAGGTCTGTGTAATATCTTTGTGCCACCTCACCTGTAAGTGTGTGTGTGTGTGTGTGTGTGTGTGTGTGTGTGTGTGTGTGTGTGTGTGTGTGTGTGTGTGTGTGTGTGTGTGTGAGTGTGTGTAGAGGTAAGCAATGATGTACAGGTCTTAAATTACACTTTTTGTTTTCCCCCTCACAGGTGGTGAGGTGGGTCTGAGTCCCTCCTGCATTCAAACTGATGTTAGTGTCCATACAGACTCTGACAATGATGATAGGTATGGTGAGGCACAGGCAGGGTTGTCAGGGGGTGAAGCTGTGCCATCGGTTGACATCCCACTTTTAACCACCCCATCCCCACACACAGTCACGATGCCTATACATACCCCATCACCAGTGGCCATAGATGAGGGACAGTTGGCAGGTGGTGGAATGGAACAGGACAGTGTAGTGACTATGGCAAGTGTGTCTGTACACACAAGCCATAGCCGGATGACTGCAGAGATACAACATAGACAGATATACACGGGTGCTCATAGGAGGGCTACTGGCCATCATGCCCCTGGCAGAAATGCCACAGCAGGTGTCAGCAGATGCATGTTTCGGACCATCACAGAGGCACAGGCATGTATGGAACATTATGCCAGATAGAGTCTGAGGCTCCAGAGGGCTACTCATTCTGCTGTACTTGACAACATCTGTGATCTTGCAGGTTCCCACGGTTATTTTGCAGAGGTCCTGGATAGATGGTCGGGTGAGATGGTGGGAATCCTTGACCGTGTAATGACTGTATTAGAGCATATGGTGGGAGTAGGGTGACAGCCATGTGGACGCAGGTCAGCAACAACAACAGGTGGAGGTCTATGTGGACATGCAACAAGTCACAGCCACTCCCATAGTGGCAGTACCAGCACCAGCGCTGCAGAAGGGGTGCTGTCCACACCACAACACAGCAGGCCATGTGCACATAGTCCTAGCCTGTCCAAACAGGGACCCAGATCCAGTGAACATTTGTCAGCATCAGAGGAGAGTACCATATCTGGGCTTGTACCTGATAGTGCCCATGGAACCCCTGGCAGGCACAGTTCCCATGTCAGTGGCTAGACACGGTGAACTGCACACCCTGCCATGTACAGTCTGAAACTTTCCAAAAACCCCTGTATAGGGCAGCCACATGGCAGAACCGTGTGCATACATACACACACACATCACCAACACAGCTAGGGCACTTCCATACCTACACACACACACAAACACATCTGCACAGCCAATTGATAACAAACCCCCCTAACGCACACACATGATGTCAACCAACTGGCTCAGCCTAGGTCTCTGGCAAACCCACAACACACCCTGTGCATATGATGATACCTGTGCCATATCCCTGTCAGCCATACTATCAATGCAGGGACAGGTTAATATGGTTCTGATGCACAGAGTGAATGTACTAAGGTCTAGTAATGTAATGCTGTGTAACACGGTTTTAGCTGGAAAGTTTAATGCTTACACGTCAGGATGTGTAGCTGTCCAGCCATGATGCATTATAGCTGTTATTAATATTGACTGATTGTGGTCTCCATAATGTATTCATTTTGTGTTGTAGGTGTCTATGTATCAGCAGGATGCTGGTATGCTGTTGTTTCCTATAAGGGGTATGGCACTGTGGTGACACATTGACTGTGTCATATCCTGGGTACAGCTGAACACAAGTAACAGGCCTGTATAACAGTTAATGCATGTGCCACAATTCTGATAGGTCTGAGGTTGTATACAGGTGAGTGCATTGTGGCTGATGTCAGCAGCCCTTCTACAGTGGACAATGGTAAGTGTACTGGGTGGCACACACCAAATGTTTGTGAATAACACACACACACACACACACACACACACACACACACACACACACACACACACACACACACACACACACACACACACACAGGCTTTGGTGTTGATGTAATACACATAGAATACTGTACACATGGATGTACTTAATTTTGCAGTGAACCCATTTTAGCCTATGTACTTCCACCTATACAAAATAGGCAAAACATCACATCAGTAAATAATCAGTATGCTAGTTTAATGTCATTGATGATGGCACTGGCAGGGTATATGTCCTTTTCCCCAGTGTAGTGCAGTCCTGGAGTTGGTAAACATAGGTGTGCTGGTGTGGATGGCACAGCCCTTCACTTTGGAGTGTGTGGGGTGTCGTAGAACCACACATAGTGTGATTGACAACTACTTAACTTGTTAAAATATACTGTACAGTGTTACAACAGATAAAGTGGGGCAATACACATAACAATAACCCCAAAGAGGGTGGCTGTGCCCACAACAGCCACACCCAACTATATTTACCAATTCCAGTATCGCTGTATACCTGTACAGTGGGGAAGAGGGCATTTACACAACTACTACTAGTTTTTATGGAATGAATTTCCACAAGATGATTCCTTTGAAATGTTACCATTTGCCAGTCAGTTCCCGGACAAATGACCTCCTGGGACATGTATTTTCTGCAAACTGAAGTAGATCCCTTCACATCCACACACACTTACTTTGCAACACTGAGAGTAGAACCCCTACATAGGTACTTAATGCTACTAATGTGTTTGGCCTTAATTGCAAACACCACACAGCTTTTAGAATGAGTTATGTCCCGAGTTTCTTGTTAAGTGAAGAACATCACCAAGCCTTGTACAGTATGGTAATGGGGGATGTACTGGGTGTTAATGAATGAGACATAGTATGACATACTATCATATACACATTGACAAACACATAACAGTCATAGACACATCTGAGAGACCTGGGTTTATCAGTGCTAACTACCTTGTCAGTGAGTCTATTCTGTTACAAATAATTTGCAGACAGCACATACATTATTTGGCTGGATAGTGTAATCAGTTACCTGTATGGTTGATGGTGACAGTGGTCCTCATACAGTGGACCTTGGGACATGTATTGGGGGTACCATGATGTAAAGACAGTATACCAAGCACCCACACCCCACATTGGATATTTTACTCACTGAAACCCCTGATAATGCTCTGACATACCCACAATCACACATTGACCAGGACTGCAATACAACCTCTTGTTTATCTCATCAGGGCTACTACAGGGATATGCATTTATTGCACATGCCACAGGGATAGTAGGGTGTGGGTTTTTCATGGCTCTCCTAATGTCAGCAACATTACTATCCCTTATAATGTATGGCAAGGTGTATTGTATTTGGAGAATGTGGCCTCAGAATGCTGTATCCTACAAATATACACACTTTCACACATACACACACTTGCCATGACTCAGAGGGTAACCCATGCCTTTCTACCCATTTGAACAACAGGGTTATGCTGGTACTGCAATCTCCAGGTAGCCCATAGGGTGAAGAGTGTAACAAGGTACATTTAATGTCCATTACAGCAGCAGCCATTTCTAACTATGGCAATGGGGGGGGGGTAGTGGGTGAGAAGTCCCTCAGGGTATTATCAACTACAAGTTTACAAACACACAGACACTGTTATTCTCAGTAATGCACACTGAAACATTTGTCAGAACTAGGGTCCATAGGTGCAGGTGTTTCTAGGTGTGTATGAGGATAATGTCCATGGAGAGATGAGAAGAGTAGGGGATGTGGGTACAGTGGTACCATGCCACCTGACATTTGTCAGCAGGCCATCTATCAACTGATGCCACTTGAGTGATCCCCAGTGTGACAGTTAAATGCAACATCTAATCATCTGGTTGTCCCTTGCAGAGGGCCGGTGAGGTGCTCCAACTGACATGTATGCAACATATATTACATAACATGGTCAGTGTCTGTGTTGGAGATCTGTACCCTAGCATGTTCGGTTGACTGTGGTAGTCTAGATGAGGTATCCATGGCATATGGTGCATACAGGGTGGGGTTTCCTAGGTGTGGCATTCATAACACAGCTGGGCAGACTTGTCAGTGTCAGTCAAGCATAGATTGCCTGTAAACAGCCAAGATGGATACCTGAAATCTTCACATCTGAAGAGAGGACATACAGAAATCAGCTAGCCCATAGGTTATGCATTAGGATAAATGTTTTGACAGATAGACATCTGATACTGATAGGTATGCCATTACTACAGCCCTCAATGACATGTCCTGTACACATAGTAGTCTACAGTTAATATCCACATATCAGACCAATATCCAGTAGCAATGCTTAATAACAAACAGCTCACACACCAAGAACATGATAGTTAGTACTCAGAGTCCAGCTTTGCATGCAGGGGTGTATGATTCCAGTACTACAATTTGCAATCTACTCTTACTTGGGAAACCACTGTTAACAGTAGTAATGTAATGATACAAAACATGCAAGTGTGACTGCATATAACCTGGGATACTACCCATGTATGAAACACATACAAAGAGAAAAGATTGTTGTACTAGCCATATATACTCAGGTGTCCCATACAGTATTCTCACACCCCTTGCTATTGTAATGACAGCACATAGAAGCATGTTATGTACATGGAATTAAATACAATTGTTAAAGATGTCATTACCCTGCTATTTTCTAAGTCTGGAATGTGATCACTGGTTAGCAAAGCTAAGCTATGCTTAGCAGGAGTAAGCATTGTTTAAATGTAACTGCTAAGCAGATTTGCGTGGTGGTAAGCAAAGCTGACATGATATAAGTGCCTTTTCGTTTAACCGTACGTTAGCACTGCTTACCATCAGGCAAACCCACTTAAACCTGCTCAAACTGCCTTAACCACTCTGTATCCAACAGTCCTTGTTCTGCCTAGCAACAACATAAACAACTTTGGCATGTCTTGAACCCAGAGCTCTGTATACTATAGTTACAGCAGTTAACCAGTAAGCCATCACAGCGGAAAAAAATGTTTGTTGTTTTTTTCAAATATATCTGTCAGTATACATACTGAATAGTAGTGAACAACTGCTTTGACTTCTACAATTGTTTATTACACCTTAGTGAAAATAGTGCTGACTCAGTGTGTTGTTTTATCTAAATATAAACATATCAGATAAATATGGTGGGATACATCTGGGAAGGTATATACAACACACATTTACACATAACAAGGATATGGATATATATATATATATATATATATATATATATATATATAGATATAGATATATAGATATATGTATTAATGTACATGCACATATATATATATATATATATATATATATATATATATATATATAGATATATAGATATATATATATATATTTATCTGTATATTTATTTATATATATATTCATTGATACAGTTGGGTTAGGAAATTAACTTTTTTCCACTGTAGTGCGATCTTGGAGTTGGTATATTTAATTTACAAGGGTGTGGGGGGGCAGAGCCCAGCACATGGGGGGTGCAGGGGGGCTTGCATCACAGGATGTTCAACAGAAAAATAATTAAAAATGGACTCGGATATCATACCAGTGATCAAAAGATCAAATACTAAAAAAGGTACTCTATCTATAATCCCTTTGACTATATTAATAGGCACACATTTGTATGTATTATGATCATCAAGCAAAACCAACATCTGTTTGATGTACAATTCCTTATCTAATAGCACTATACCCCCTCCTTTACCTGCAGGTCGTACCTCAGTAAAAGGTAGTTGTTTCAACTCTTGTAGTGCCTGGTATTCATGATAAGACATGTTAAAAAAACTGAGGTTTAACATTACCAACAAACGTTTCCCTTATCTGTTTATCACAGATTTCTACAAAAGTGTCTATAATAGCAATATTCTGTGGAATACACAGACTAGGCTTGTACATCAAGCAGATGTTGGTTTTACTTGATGATCATAATATATACAAATGCATGCCTATTAATATGGTCCATTTTTCATTATTTTTCTGTTGAACATCTTGTGATACCCATAGTATATGGGTTACCAAAAATACACAAGGGCTCAAGCAACCCGCTGATGCGCCCTATTGTTTCTAGTAAAGGATGGGCCACAGAAACCCTTTCCATATATATCAAGAAAAATTTACATCCAATTTTGGATAGTTGTTCAAGAGTTTTGAAAGATACTAAGACCTTTTTGAATATGCTCAGCTCTAAATGGAGAGATATTGAGCATGGTTGCTATTTTGTGACTCTGGATATTGAGTCATTGTTTACTGTTATCCCCAGTGAATGGGCTATAGAGAAGGTGAGAGAGTTGCTTTGGGATAAGGGGATGGAGAATAATAAAGTGTGTTTGATTTGTTCATTGCTTGACATTGTATTGGATAATAATGTTTTTTGTTTTTGGGAACACATGTTATCTACAGAAGGTTGGCATGGCTATGGGCACTGCTTGTGCCAATAGCTATGCCAACCTTTCTTTGGTCAAATGGGAACATGAGCATATACTTTCTAGTGAACTGTTTAGTGGGTCCATTGCCTGGTATATAAGATTTGTGGACAATATTTTATTTGTTGTGGCAGGGTTCTGAACAAGCTCTTACTAATTTCTTCATATATTTAAATGGGACTATGAGTTTTCTGAGGTTTACACATAAGTATTCTCTTAATGAAATATATTTTCTTGATGTTAATGTCAGCAAGCATCGATTAGACTCTATTAGGTCTAGTCTGTACAGGAAGCCAGTGAGGAAGAACAACCTGTTGCACAACAATTGTATGCATCCGAAACATACTAAACAGAATATTATACAAGGACAGGTTTTTAGGATGATGCGGCTATATAAGGATGATAATCAGTTGCAATTTGCTTTGGATCAACTTAAATCAGAAATAATTGAGAGAGGGTGCAAAGGGTATGACATTGATAATTGTATACTTGAGACCTGGACAACCAGGCATGATAGATTTAAACCTTATTATAATGAGAATATTGTTCCCTTACAGATGGAAGTTAATAAGAGTAATGCTGGACTTAGCACTAATAATGTGCTGCAGATGCCTTTAACCTTTGCCAGTGACATAAATGTGGTATGTGAGGTTATTAATAAAAACTGGGATATTCTGTCTATAGTTGAAGGGCTTAAAGGGGTGATAGGTGAAAAACCAAACTTTACTTTTCACAATAATAGGTCTTTGAAAAGCAATTTGTGTTATAGAACTGCTGATTCTATTAAGTCTCCCAGGTCAGAGAGAATAGGTACTTATGCATGCAGAAATTGTATGGCATTCAGATACATACACACGGGAGGACCTTTCATACACCCCAGTTTGGGTTTTAAGATTGATCCCAATATTTATGCTGACTATAGGACTTGTAATGTTATTTATTTCAGCTATTGTGTTATTTTTTTTAATTTCTATGTAGGCAAAATGAATCATTGCCTTAAGAACAGAATATTAGAACATTTTAGGAACATTGGGGATATAAAAGAAAACAGTGCACTAGCTATGCATAACATGAAGGAAGGCAAGGACCACACATTTAAGTTTTTAGTACTTCAGACTGTAGCTGCCAAGAAGAGAGGGGGAGGTTTTAAAAATATTACTAAACTAGTTGAACAAGAATGGATTTTGTGATTCCATGGTGACAAGCCTCCAGGCTTAAACAGCATGGTTTCACTTAAACCCTTTCTCAAGGCAAAGTCACTGAAGCATTGATTTTATTATTTTTTTAAGAGTTGTTATACAGTGTTCCTTTAAGTATGTTATGTCTTAATTGTATGATGTCATTATTAATTTGATTGCTGTAGTATTTAAATGTGATACTGTTTGGTTGATTGTAGTCTGAAGAAGTGGTGTATCTGTGAAAGCACTTACTCCATTAAATGCTTTGCTTTTAGCCTTGTTACAACCACTGTTATTGTTTTTTCTCAGTATATTTTGTTTTTATTACTGGTTGTTTCTTCGGTTTGGGAATTTTATTTGATAACATACTTTGGTATCCACTGGGATGGGTTCCCCTCTGTTGGCTCTGTGTATAAGACATGGCCGGCACAGCTCAACAGTTTGCTGAAGGATGTCCCTGTCCACCTTATAGCGCTACACTATCTCCAGCTCATGTAGCCCCTGGTAGGTTACTCTGAGTCTGTACACTCTTCTCCTTCTCCTCACTGTGGGTTTGTCGCCAGCATTCTCATCCTCACCTCCCTCAGCCTATTCCACATATTGATGTATGAGAGTGACAGCAGTCCCTATTATTTTGTTAGATTTGTCAGATAAAATTTCCCTGTCTGTGTACACTGGTGGTGTAGATTTTGTGGGAAAAACCAGAGTAAAAGGTGTCTGCATAGTTTATAGTAGTGTGATGGGCTGGGCTGCTGCCTGTGTAATTTGCTGATTCTGATAGATTTCAACTGCCAGCAATGCTAGTTCTCCTTGATTGCCTTCCTACTACTGTTTTCCCTTCCCATTGCCTTTGTGTTTAAGCCCCAAGGAGCGCCTTGCATACCCACTGCTCAGATGTGTACCGACCTGCTATTTTCTGTGTTTTAAATTTTTTGTTTAAAACCTGGTGCACGGTGGGCACACCCATTTAGGCAATGTAAATACTGCTAGGCAGCCGCAGAGACACCCCCTTCCTTAGCTGTGCTTAGCTAAGGGCAAACATGGGCCACAGAGCTCCAATAAGCTTACAGCATGCATGACACTCCCTCTTATGAGGATGAGGTCATCCACCTCTTATGCTAATACCATGGTGCTGCTGTACCTACACAGTTGGGTGCAAGCTAACACTTAGGAGAAATTTGTGATTCAGTATAAATCCCCTCATTTACATAAAACTGACGGTTAATGCATGGTTACAAAACTGACACTCAGCCTTCCCCCTTAGCAACCACTATTCCATGGCATTGTTGTCTTATGAATGCCATTGACTATTATGGAGGAATGCTGATTTTGGTTTAATAGCTTATTTCCAACTTTTTTCATTATTTTTGGGCTGATCCCATTTGCGCACTGCTGCCCTGTACTTAAATGGCCAAAATCAGCCAAAAAAAAGTTATTTTTTTTAATTTTGCAACTATTTCCCATGCCAGTGGCCATATATTTGGCCATTGGCATGCCTACTACATTGAATACATGCTTTCTTTGGAGCTGTCATGCCTCTGTTATGTAATTTGCAGAAATGTATTTAGTTAGTAGCCGAATACATTTCTGCAGGTTGCACTATTCCTGCACAGATGTCTGCCTGCTTCCTGGATCACTAATTCACCTCATTTGCATGGTTTTCACCTGCAAATGGAGTAATTAGCATATAGGAGCTGTGTCTGTGCAGGAATAGTGTAGGAGTGCTTGTGCCCGTCCCAGGAGCTCGTTCCTGGATTGCTCATTGGCCATATTGCGTGCAGCAGCTGTTGCACTATTCCTTCATGCCATGCAGAGCTTGCTGAATCCTGGAGATTATTTAAATACAATTCTAAAAGGTCAACGGTCTTGTGAAAACTTTTTTAAATCATGTGATCAGCTTAAAATCATGTGACAGCCAAAGCTTTAAAATAATACAATCAGCTTAAAATCAAGTGACAGCCAAAAACTTGTAAAATCATGTGATCAGCTTTAAGTCATGTGACAGCCTAATCCCTTAAACAAATCATGCATTAAGGCAACATATTCAATAAGTTCGAAATTGACGTAAACAAAAATCAAAGGTTGAATATCTGAATACATCAACCTGTAAAACGTTCTTTTACCAAACAATAATAAATAGTTTTATGCAAGAGCAATCATTAAATAGTAAATTCTATATTGAGAAAAACTGACTGATAAAAAAGGTAATGATATCATCTTTCTAAAGTTCTTAGTTTTAAAAGACAGCTAATTGAAATCTGGTCATTAATCCCTGGCCAAGAACTTGCATTACATGTGAGCTGCCAATATAACTCACGTTCTTCCAACTTAAGTTGCCATGGGCCACCACGTTCACTAGGTGTTACCTTTTCCATAATTACAATTTTAAAAATGTGGTCTGGCCATTCCATTAAATGTTTGGCTAGGGCATTGTTTGTTTTCCTTTTCTTAATGTTGTATAGATGTTCAGCAATTATTTCTTTGAACTTGTGTTCAGCTTTGCTTATGTAGAAAGCTGGGCAATGTTGACAGAGTACAGTGCATACTATGCCTTCTGTCAGACAATTAAATACTCCTTTTATATAAATTGTAAAGTTCTTTATAACAAACTGTCCACACATCAAAATGTAGGGGCAGATGGAACAGCATCCACATTTAGACATATAATGAATTTTGTTACTCTTAAGTGTAGATGTTCAGTTAAAATGTTCCACAATGTTTTTAAAATTACAACCCCCTTCTGTATATTATGTGCAGTGTATCCCCCACTTTCTCAATAATGTGTCCATCTTCCCTTAGAATAGTGCAGTTCTTCTGGATAATGCTCCTAATAGTTGCATTGTCAGCATTATAAGTTGTGATCAAAGATCTAGTAAAGGTTGAGTTTTGTACTAGATGATTTACATGTGCAGGGATGTTAAGTTCACTAGAAGGAGTAATATTGTTAGCCATAAAATCACTTGCTGATACATAAATTTCATGTCTTGCTGTTTCACTATGACCTAAAATTGGATTTTATTTTATTTATTTACCACTTCATGCATTAATTGATTTACCATGCCAAGATGATAACCTCTAGCCAGATGCATACTCTTTATTGTCTCACATTCATCTAAAACATGATCAAACACTGACACCATCCATGCTGCCCTTACAAATTGACCCTTAACTACAGCATGTTTTTGGTGGTGGGGATGTGAGCTTGAAAAATGCAAATCACTGAAAAGGTGGGTTTTCAATAAATCTGGGCAGAGAATTTGGTTCTCTCATTGTCTTTACATAGAAGTATGTCTAGGTATGCAAACCTAGATATACTGGCCTCAAAGGTAAACTTTAAAAAGTTGTTGTTGTATTAATGTAGCCAAAAAACCTATTAAATGTTTCAAGGTCATCATTCCATGCAATAAAAATGTCATCCAAAAAATGTATATACCATATAAAATATTTCATAAATTCTGAATTATATACAAATTTGTTTTCCCATGTTGTCATTACAATGTTCACAAAGAGCCTGCCACATGTGGAGCCCATTGTTACACCTGTAAGTTGGTTATAGTACTCATGTTGAAATAATATATAATTATTTTTCAACACAATTTCAATTAAAGTTTTGTAGGTGTTTACATTATCCTGACTTACACTCCTCAGTGTTAAATATTCTAAAAAACATTCAATACCTTGCTCATGGGGGATGACAGTATACAAGTCCTTGACATCAACAGTAATGAGTAAGTAATTTTAATTAAACTCAAGTTGATTTATTTTCCCCAAAAAATCCCAAGAGTCCTTACAAATGTGTTTTTCTTGGGTAACCAGATGTTTTAATTTTTCATCAAGGAATTTGGCAAATGGGTGTGTTATCAAACCTCTGGCATTCACAACTGGTCTCATCAGTGGCTTTTCAATATTTTTGTGGACTTTTTGGATGCCATAGATTGAAGGTATGATGGGTGTCATAGAATTCAAGTAATTGTATTCATTCAGATCAATTTGTTTGTCTATGGATAAATCATTGAGTGTGTCCCTCGCCCTTTTGCATGCTGTCTTTAGTTCATTTAGTGACACTTACTATAGGTAGTTCTCAAAAGCATATCAAGCATTTTTTCTTTGTAGACATGTTCCTCCATTACCACCAACCACCCACCTTTGTCTGGTTTCATAAGCCTCACATTTTGGTCACTTAATTCTTTTAACAGCTTTTTCTCCCCAGGTAGTAAATTGTCATTAGTATTTGAGTTCTGTTTCTTTTCAATAATGACCAAAATTCCAGTTCACAAATTTTCTCAAAACACTGGGCTGTAGGATGAACTAGAGGGTTGTAAGAGCTATATGTCAAGTTTTGGAAACAATGGTGGGTGTGTCAAACAAAATGTTCAGGTTCAGCTTTCTTATGTATTATTTGAATTCCATTAAATGTTTTGCCACATTAGCATGTTCAGTGGGAACAAAAGTTAGTCCTCGTTCAAACAAATCTGCATCTTCTGAACCTATATAATGAGTAGTATAATTGTATATTTTGAAATCCCCTTTACTGTTGGTGATTAATCCACATGGCGAATCATTTGAACACAAGGGGAGGTTGTCAGAAGTTACCTCTGATTGTTGTTTTTCAATTTCTGGTTCTGCCACCGTGTCTGACCCTTCTGAGGTGACTTTGTCTGGAAATGCTGATTCCAGTAGTTGTTGTGCTGTCTCACCTGTATTCTCTCTGAACAGCATGGTAAAGGGGGGGGTCCAAAGGGGGATTCTCAGTATTAGTTGCATCACTGTGTTGATTGTTCATAAGTGAAGTACCCTCTGTAGGTGTAAGGGCAGGAACATCAACAGTGGTGTTTTGGTGTGTCCCAAATCTACGCCCCCATGCTTGAGAAACTGGGCATTCAGGATATGCTGTATGACTGAGATAGACTAGCCTGTCTCTTTCAAGTTTTTTGCTTTAATATTTCTTATTGTTTGTAATTCCTCATCAATACTTTTACAAATCCTAGCATAATCAAATTAATGCTGTTCAAAGTTCAAATGATGAGTAATTAAGTCATTCAAAGCACTAATGTCCCCCGCTAGTGCCTCTATTAATTTATTATTGAAACTTATAAGTAGCTACATGTATTCACATCCATGCCGATAAAATAACCATTAATTCCAAGTGCAGAGGTGAATCTTTTATAAATCCTGTGGGATTAACGGCAAGAGTGCAGACTTTCAGTACTCAATGTTCCTTTATACATTCAGCCAGGAATGCATTCTCCAGTTGTAGCTTCTTATATTTAATAAGTTTGTAATCAAATTCATCCAGGTACTCCATGATTTTAGAAGTGAAAGTAGCAGTAATGGGCTGCCCTAGATGAAACTGGAAATCACCACAAAGCCAGTCATGTAATATTGGGATGTTGCCAGTAATGTTGATTCTCGTAGCATCATTATCTGTAGGATCCCTTCCTGCTACAGTATCCGTAGGTTGCAAAAGTTGTGGAGTTAAAAGAAAAACACCACAGGAATCATCAGCACTGTCACACACCCTTCCTAGCTGGGGAAGGGGGAAGGAAAGCTGAAATACCTTCAACTCACTCAGTTCAGCTGTTGAACTAGTATAAGATCCCCTACAGAACATTGCAAAGAAAAAACATCCGGTTCCAAAAGTAGTAGCTGGGAATTCATCAACCCTCCTGTAGGCATAGTGTATTGGAACCAAACCAAGCCAAAACAGAAGACAAACTGATAAAAAAAAAAACACGAAAGGCCACAGAGATTCCCACAAATCCAGCTCAATAACTTAAAACATAATATTAGCACTTTTGTTTTATTTTATAACAAAATTTTTTTGGATGAAGTGAACCAAACACATGCACTGTTTAAATTCAATTCTAAAATGTCATGTGATAATTTTTTTTAAATCATGTGATCATCTTAAAATCATGTGACAGCCAAAGTTTTTAAAATCATGTAATCAACTTAAAATCACGTTAGCCAAAAACTTACAAAATCATGTGATCAGCTTTAAGTCATGTGACAGCTTAATCTCCTGAACAAATCATGTTTTAAGCCAACATATTTAATTTTCAAAATTGAAGTAAACAAAAATCAAAGGCTGAATATCTGAATAGATCAACTTGCAAAACTTTATTTTACCAAACAATAATAAATAGTTTTATTTAAGAGCAATCATTAAATAGTAAATTCTATACTGAGAAAAACTGCCTGATTAAAAAGGCAGCAATATCATGTTTCTAAAGCTCTTAGTTTTAAAAGACAGCTAGTAGAAATCTGGTCATTAATCCCGTGTCAACAAATTGCATTAAGTTATGCTTTCTACATAGGCAAAACTGAGCACAAGTTCAAAGAAAGAATTGCTGAACATCTATATGATATTAAGAAAAGGAAAACAAGCAATGCCCTAGCCAAACACTTAATGGAATAGCCAGACCATCCCACGGATTCAGCAAGCCCTGCACAGCGTGCAGGAATAGTGCAGGAGCTCCTGGAGGCAATATGGCCGCCGTGCGATCCAGGAATAAACTGCAGGAACGTGCACGAGCACTCCTGCACTATTCCAGCACAGAGACAGCCCCTGTATGCAAATTACCCCATTTGCAGGTGAAAACCATGCAAATGATGTGAATTTGTGATCCAGGAAGCTGTCAGCCAGCTGTGCAGGACTAGTGCATTGTGCAGAAATGTACTCGGTTAGTAACCGAGTACATTTCTGCAAACTACAAAATGGAACCATGCCAGCTCCAAATAAAGGATGTATATTATGTGGAAACCATGCCAATGGCCAAATATATGTCCATTGGAATGGAAAACAGCTGCAAAAAATAAAAAATAATAACTTTTATGTTTTTAGCTGATTTCAGCTGTTTAAGAGAAGGGCAGCGGCGCACAAATGGGATCGGGCTGAAAATATAAAAAATAACCTGAAAAAAGAAGTTATGTACCTACCATAACGTTCCATGTTAGTTGTCTTCATCTCACCTTCCTTCTTGCTGGTTGGGATCGGAGCCGATCCTCGGCTCCAACTCGGCCATCTTCAATAGCTCGAGAGCTGTTTACTGGCTCGAGGCTACCCCTTATCCCATAATGCCTAATGATAGCTACCCAGATCTCATTTGAAATAGCTAACTCCAGACATAAGAACATAATACAACAGTCAAGAATCAGCTGACTATACCTGCCATATTCTCTTAAGTCAATAAAGGAAACAAGAGGACATACAGCCAGTGAAATAGAAAAAAACTCCTCTCGATCCACTAGGACAGGGGAATGGAGGGTGGGACGCAAGAAGGAAGGTGAGATGAAGACAACTAACATGGAACGTTATGGTAGGTACATAACTTCTTTATGTTAAGTTGTCTATCTTGCCTTTATTCTTGCTGGTTGGGACAGCATCCCTAGCACCTAAAAACCTGGGTGGCTCAGTGGAACAGACTCTTCAGAACAGTGGAACCAAAGTCGGCTCTGCTCCTGGAGACCATATCCAACTTGTAATGAGAAATAAAGGTATGAGGGTTTGCCCACGTGGCAGCTGCACAGATGGAATTCATGGGCAACCTAGACTGGAAGGCTACAGAGGTGGCCAAGGCCCTAGTAGAATGACCTTTCGGTTTAATAGGTAATTGTTTGTTCCTTAACTGATAAATGAAAGAAATAGTGTGTGACAACCATCTGGACAAGGTTACCTTGGAAACTGGGAGACCTTGTTTGTCCAAGATGTAAGAGAGGAATAGTTGGTCTGACTTCCTTACTTCTTTAGTTCTGTGCAGGTAAAAACGCAATTGCATATGAATGTCCAGTTGGTGTAGTTTGTATTCTGCCTTGTTGGTATGATTAGGGAAAACACAGGAAGATCTATAGATTGGTTTAAATTACTTTCTGAGCAGACTTTAGGGAGAAATGAGGGATTAGTCCTCAGAGTGACCTTGTCCTTATGAAAAACCCAAGTATGGAGGACGACCACATAGCACCTGAAGTTCAGAGACATGTCTGGCTGAAGTAATAGCTACCAGAAAGAGTGTCTTCCAAAGATAGGAACTTGATAGAGCAGGACACTGCTGGTTCAAAGGGGGGCAGAATTAAGGAGGTTAGGACTAAATTAAGATCCCAAGGAGGAGGGGGATCTTTCACTGGAGGCCTAAGAAGAGTTGTCCCTCTCTAAAAAGCATTACATAGCTTATGAGACATAATGTTAGAGTTCGAAAAACCAACATGAACATTAGAAATGGCCACCATTTGTACCCTGATAGTAGAAGAAGCGGACTCAGAATGAAAAAGTTGAGCTAGGAATTCCAAGATTTCATGGACTGGGGCTGAAAAGGATCCACATTCCTAGTCTTTGCCCAATAAGAAAAATGTTTCCATTTGCTATCATTAGTTTTCCTCATTGTAGACCTGTGACAGGAGACGATAATGTCGCGGACTGCTGGGGAAATGCTGGGAAGCCTGGCTAAGGTTGGAAGTGGAGCAACAAAGCTGTGAGCTGGAAAGTTTTGAGGGATTGATGCAACCCATCTGATTGATGAACCAGGAGGTCTGGAATTGGGTCCAGAGTCCAGGGTTGATCGAGAAGGTAACGGTGCAGGAACGGGAACCATATCTGTTGAGGCCAGTAGGGAGCAATGAGGATCATTTTGCAACCCAACAATATTGCTTTCTTTATAAATTTGGGTATCAGAGGGAAAGGAGGAAAGGCATAAAGAAGTCTCTAGGGCCAATTGTGGGCTAGAGCATCTCTGGGTGTGTGACCCGGAACCAGAAGAAGGGAGAAGTAGTTGCTGCATTTGCTGTTGAAGGGGGTGGCAAAGAGATCGCAGCAAGGCTGTCCCCATTTGCAGAAAATAAGATTCGCAACTTCCTGATTCAGAGACCACTCATGAGGCATGAGAATAGTTCTGCTGAGCATGTCCGCTATGATGTTGGATCTCCTGGGGATGTGCATCGCAATCAGAAAACGTTTGGAGGAAATCGCCCACTGCCAAAGTCTGAGTGCTTCTCAACACAGGGGGTAG
Organism: Protopterus annectens; assembly: GCF_019279795.1. NCBI lineage: Eukaryota > Metazoa > Chordata > Ceratodontiformes > Protopteridae > Protopterus > Protopterus annectens. Next base: position 798,590,235 of record NC_056730.1, read on the forward strand.
GACCTGGTTCTGCAATGCTTGTTGATCTACCACACCACTGACATGTTGTCTGTTTGGATAGCAATGGTCCCAGAAGGCAGAGAGTCTTGAAAGGCTTGCAACGGCAGGAGCACGGCTCTCATTTCTGGAACATTTATATGCAGATGGTACTCATGAGGTTGCCAAGTGCCTTGGACTGTCCTGCCCAGATAATGCCCCCCCACCCTATCAGGGAGGTGTCTGTTGTCACTGCGGCTACCGTAGGGGGTTGTATGAAAGGTCTGCCTTGAGTAACTAGTGGGGAGACCATCCACCAAGAAAGATGTCTTATACATGCATCCATGATCATGATCTTGTAAGTCATTGGTAGCTCTTGGAAAGACCACTGTGTAAACAGAAGCCACTGAAGAATCTTCATATGAAAGCGTGCCAGTGGGATTAGGAGAATGGCTACTGCCATAGAACCCAGAGTTTGAAGGATGAACCTGACTTGAATCCTTTTGCTCTGCATCAGAACCTGTACCTGCTGATGAATTGTGGACACCCTTTCTGGTGATAGCCTTGCAAACATATCCCTTGTGTCTAAGTCTGCTCCTATGTAAGTGATAGATTGACAGGGCAACAAGGCAGATTTTTTGAAATTTTTGTGATGCCGAGCTGTGAGCAGACTGTGATTATGTAGTCCCGTGCTTGTATGAGTTGATGCCTGGTGGTAGCAGTAAGGAGGCAGTCATCTAGATACGAAAACACCTGGAATCCTTTACGCCTCAGGTGAGCCGTGACCACTGCCATACATTTGGTGAACACCCTGGGGGCTGTGGTGAAACCAAAGGGCAGAGCTCTGAACTGATAATGACTGGCCCCCAGCTGGAAGCAAAGATATCTCCTGGAGCTCCTGTCCATTTTTATATGGTAGTACATGTCCTGAAGATCTATAGAGCACATCCGACTGTCCTGACCCAGAAAGGGTAGAATGGACTGTAGCGTGACCATCCGAAACTTCATTCTTTGCACTGACCTGTTTAGTCTGCTGAGATCCAGAATCGGTCTTCAGTCCCCTGTCTTTTTTAGTACTAAAAAAACCTTGAGTAAGTTCCGGATCTGTGCTTGTCTGCCGTGACTTCCTGGATGGCTCTTTTTTCTAGCAGTTTTGAAACTTCTATTACTGCTTGCTCCTTCAGATTGGGGGGAACATCTGGGAGGATCTTCCTTGACTGTAAAGGGGGCTGATGAAAGGGAATTTCATAACCTCCAGATATAACGGACCGTACCCATCTGTCTTGTGTTAAACTTTGCCAGGCTTTTGGGTACAGTGAAAGTTTTCCCGACTGCATCCAGAGTTGAGCAGCTGGGCAACCCTTCAGGGATGCTGAAAGGGCTTATCAGAGAAGGATTCTCTGTTGCCCTGGTTCTGTGGACCCCTTCTGCCACGAGGGTGGCATCTATTATTATTGTTTCCCCCCTGCCTCTGGAGGAAAAATCAATATGCGTGTCAGGCAAGGCTCCCTGAGATTTATGGAACCACATCTTCCCACTCTTCTGACCCTTGGGGTAGGGTCTAGAAGGAGCAGAAAAACAGACTCCCACGGCAGAGAGAGTCTTGCCTTCTTGCTCACAACTAGTCAAAGTGTCTTTCACCAGTGGTCCAAAAAGAAAGGAACCATCAAAGGGGTGTTGGTGAAGGACGCTCGAAAGGGTTCCACAAAGTTACACAGCCACATCCAGACATGCCTCCTAAGGGCCGCCCTGGTACCAGCTGCTTTACTCGCCCCATCAGCTGCATAGGAAATGAGCCTCATGGAGCAGTTAACAACAGAATTAAGCATTGCCAGCTGGGAAGCTACCTTGGCTTGTACTCCCTCGGCTGCTGGATCATGGAGGGTATCTCCGAGCTCTTTAAGGAGATCCCTTTGAAGTTGGGTAAAATGACACAGGTAGTTCAGTGACCTCATAGAGAAGGTCGCTGAAGTGAACATTCGCTTCCCATATCTGTCCATCGTCCTAAACTCCTTGTTAGGGGGACAAGGAGGTCGCTGCTAACTCTTTTTTTGGTGGCTGCTGCTACCACCATAGCATCAACAGGGACACCTTTTGAAAGGAACTGCTTATCCTGGGGTATTGTAATAAATTTACTAGGTCTCCTCGGAGTAGGTTCCACTGTATCTGGAGCTGACCAAGCCTTTCAAGCCACCACTGTCATAAGTAGATCGAAAGGCAGAGACACCCAGGAAGTGGAAGGTCGGGAACTGAAGGCATCCAGAAATGCAGACTCATCCTCAGAAGGAGCTAGTGAATTGCAGTTTCCCCTCTGCTTAAGCATTTCTAGGATGTCCAAGAAGGAAATATCTTCAGAGGGGGATCTCGGGGACCCTTCTGAATCATCTAAGTCTGTATCAGAAGTGATAGACTCTGGGGAGTCAATGTGCTTCCTCTTACACTTCTTCTTCCAAGGGGGATCTTCTGAGTGATCAGAAGAGGTCTCAGAAGAGGAGGAAACACCCAATGGGATGTCCAGGAGCATCGGTTCCCTACTCTTAGGGTCTGGAGGAGGAGCAGAGGTTGGCACAGGTACTAAAGGGGACAGAGCCAGTGTGGCTGATAATGGAGCTGACTTAGGGGACAGCACAGTCCGCATGACATTGAAGGCATCCCTGCCACAATGCAGAGAAAGCTCCGGTTCCGAAGAATTAGGAATCTTTCTCTGCACCGAGGGAGACAGCTCCGAGGCCGATGTAGGAGCTGAGCTCACCTGTGCAGAAGCTCTGAGAGGGAGAATGGGGTCGGACAAGGGTCCGATGCCACTCGCCCCCTCAGAGCTGATGAGGGAGCCCCAGCGCCCAGATCCCTCGATGGAAGGCACCACCGAGGGAATCATAGATAACATCGGAACCTAAGGAGATAGAGTTATCGGAGCTGACAGTTCCACTACTCGAACTCCAATGAACTCCAGCTCCGAACTCATTGGAGTCAGAGGTGGAACATCGAGAGAAGTGGTTGGAGCTGATACCTGTTGAGGAGCCTGGACAACAATTTGGCTAGTGCCTGCAACTTTAGCAACCTACTGACCACTCTCTCCACATCATGATCCGACAGCCTAGAGGATCGAGAGGAGTGAGAGGATCAGTGACTACGCTCACTCTGGAGTAAAGGAGACTGAGGAGCCGAATGTATCGATTCTAGTGAGGGGGACCTCAGCCTCTTCTGGCTCCGCGAGCACTCTGAAGCCTCTGATGGAGCCGACGGGGAGATTGTCTTGTCGGTGCCAGCCAGAACCGATGTAGAAGGTAAATCCTTAACCAAAGACGGCTCTGAACTTGGAGCTGACAGCTTAGTGGATTTAGGGGATTTCACAGGCTGTGAGCACTTGGCTGGTGAATCCTGGGGTTTTAAAAGACCCCTAAGAATAAGCTTATTCTTACGCTCCTGCAGGACTCTTGGACTAAAGACATGGCAAATAGAACAAGAGTCCTACAGGTGCACAGCGCCTAAACAATAGATGCAAGGAGTGTGCCCTTCTGTCAGAGACATTTTCCTGACAGCATGAGTCACACTTCTTGAACCCAGAAACCTTGGATTCCTTTGACATCCTTAAAAGTAGAAGAAAAAACAGTTATAACAATAACAACCAGAAGCAACATACAGTCTACAAAAAAACACACTACTAGAAGGACTATAGCTAAAGGTTTTTTTTTTTTGTTTTTTTTTTTTAAGATAATAGGAAAGCCTCTAACTTAAATGGCTAGCTTATAAGAGAAAGGCAGAAGGAAAGCCTCTAACTTAAATGGCTAACCAGACAAGAAGATGTAGGGGTGAGGGGTGGGGGAGAACTCTCTAAGTTAAACGAGTTCTACAAGAAAAGGGAGGGATACTATAAGCTAAACAACTATCTATCATAAAAAACAAACTATCGTTAATAATAAAATACTAGAAGGGTTGAATTCTAGTGAAGAAAGTCATACAAAAAAACTTATACAAGCCTGAGCCAGAAAAATGACACCTCATAGCTGAAGCGGCAAATGAGATCTGGGCAGTTATCACTAAGTATTATGGGATAAGGGGTAGCCTCGAGCCAGTAAACAGCTCTCGAGCTAGTAAAGATGGCCGGGTCGGAGCCGAGGATTGGCTCCAATCCCAACCTGCAAGAACAAAGGTGAGATAGACAACTTAACATTAAGCATTCTAACCAAAATCACTATTTTGCCATTATATTCAATGGCAGACAGAAGACAACATGGCCAGTGAATAGTGTTTGCAAAGGGGGAAGGTTCAATGTGGGACCTGTAACTATGCATCAGCAGGCAATCCTATGCAAATAAGGGGAATGATACTGAATCCCAGATTTCTTTTCACTGCTAGCCAGCACCCAACAGTGTAAGTGCAGGAATAGCATGCTTCAAGCTTAAGAGTTAGCTGACATCATGGGGGTGCATGTGTCAGGTATACTGTAAGCTTATTAGAGCCCTGTGGCTCAGGTTTGCCCTTAGTTTAGCAGAGCTAAGCAATGGGGTGTGTCTGAGGCTGCCTAGCATTATTTACATTGTCTAAGTGGGTGTGTATGGCACACATCATGTTTTAAAGGAAAAAAAAAAGTAAACCAGGAAATAGCAGCTCTCTGCACATTTGAGCACTGTGTTTGTACATCATGTCCCCTTGCTTAAACAGGAAGGCAATGGGAAGGGAAAACAACAGTAGGAAGGTAATCAAGGAGAACTAGCATGGCTGCAGGTGAAATGTATCAGAATCAGCCAATTACACAGGCAGCAGCCCAGCCCAGCCCAGCCCAGAACACTACTATAAATTGTGCAAACACCTTTCCCTCTGTTTTTCTCCTACATATTCTACACCACCAGTGTATACAAGTGGGGAAATTTTAACAGACAAAAACAACAAAATAATAGGGGCTGCAGCAGCTATCATACATCAACATGTGGAGGAGGCTGAGTGTGCTGAGGATGATAATGCTGTCGACCAAGCTACAGTGAGGAGACAGCGAAGAGTGCACAGAACCAGGGTAATCTACCAGGGGCTACATGAGCTGGAGACAGTGGAGCGGTATAGGGTAGACAGGGACCTGCTACAGCAAATTGTTGGGCTGTGCCAGCCACGCCTGGCACACAGAACTAACAGAGGGGAACCCATCCCTATTGATTCCAAGGTATGTGTAGGCCTAAGAATACTAGCCACAGTTACCTTCCAAAGGCCAACTGGGGATATCATGGGGATCTCACAGGCATCAGCATCCAGGGTACTTCACCAATTCCTGGATGATATGTCAGCACATGCCAGTGAGCACATATATTTTCCCAACACCAGTGAGGTGTTGGCCAGCAATATGTGTCTCTTCCACCAAATAGCAGAATACCCTGAGATAGTGGGTGCTATACACTGCATGCATATATGCATCAAAGCACTACCTGGTGAGCAGGGTAAGGTCTACATCAACAGCAAGGGCTTCCCCTCTATCAACTTCCAGGTCATGTGTGATGCCCAGGGCATTATAATGAATGTATGTGCTGGCTGCCCTGGAAGCTATAATGACTCCCACATCTGGCATCTGATGCAGCTGTGCCAGAGATTTGCCAATGGAGGCATCCCTTACGGTCACCTAGTGGGGGATGCTGGTTACGAACTGGAGCCGTGGCTGATGACACCCATCAGAAATGCACAAACACTCGAACAAAAACTCCATAATGAGGCACACTCACAGACCAGAATCATAATAGAGAATGTGTTTGGGATGCTCAATTTACAGTTCCGGTGCCTGGATGCATCTGGTGGAGCCTTGCAGTACTCACCAGCTACATGTACCCAAATTGTCATTGTATGTGCCATGCTACCCAATATGATCCTGCAGAAACAGCTGCAGCAGGAACAGCATGGGGCAGGGCCACACAGCCCCCCACCATTGCCAAGGCCTGCACAGGTACAGAGTGACTTGGAGAAGGAACAACCTGAGCCTGCCCTAGTAGGCAGAAGGAGGCATGCCCAGTATGCCCTGGCCTTGGCAAAGAGGCAACACATAGCACATACACTGACACAGTAGGGACCCAGGGAATGACACCTCTCTCTGTCTCACACATAGAGTAAAAGGGATGCCAGATATGACACTACCTGTGCCTAATCATGTATAGGGAGTGTACTATGTGCATCTGACATAGGCAGCCCTCCAGCACCTACCTCAATACTGGCACAGCCACAAGGTAAGTCATTCTTCCTACCAATTGCTGAATTCAGTATTATGTGTTGTTACCTGTATCTATGGTATGAATGTGAGCATGTAAGGGAATCGGGTGGCTGAATGGGATGCCAACAGATAGTAGACAGCTATAGTGGCAGCATGAGATCTGTAACAAATACTGGCATCACAATAGTAGCCAGTACTAGAAAAGATGACAAAATCCACTGCAGGAAATGTGCTGGGCCACACGCATGTCCATATGATGCACACATGCCAGTCAGGGAGGCTCACATACCCAACAACAGTCTCACCCATCAGGACAGGTATAGACAAACACAAACAAAGGCTGTGCTAAGGCCTCTAATTGATGGCTATGGGTAACCTCCCCCCAGGACTATAAAGACAAACTACAACAGGTCAGGCAGTGAGATGTTATTTCTGAAGGGAAAGAAGTCAGAAACTGAAATGTAGGTCAATCAAATCTAAGACCTGTAGTACATTGATATGCCTATAGTCAGCATGATAGGTTAGAATACAGAATGAAATGGAGTACCTGACATACCAGTACAGTCATAGCAAATGTGTGCAAGTGTCAGGTATGCCCACCAATCCTATGTAGAAATGTAGTAATAGTCAGTTGTGCCCCCATTCCTATGTAGACATGTAGTAACAGTCAGGTGTGACCCGCCCATCCCATGTAGAAATGTAGTAACAGTCAGATGTACCCCCCCCCATTCCTATGTAGACACATAGTAACAGTCAGGTATAACCCCCCAATCCTATGTAAAAATGTAATAACAATCAGGTGTGTCCCCATTCCTATAAAGACACATAGTAACAGTCAGGTCTGACTCCCCCGATCCTGTTTAGAAATGTAGTAGTAGTCAGGTGTGCCCCCATACCTATGTAGACAAGTGGTAACAGCCAGGTGTGCCCCCCCACCCTATGTAGAAATGTACTAACAGACAGGTGTGCCCCCCAATCCTATGTAGAAATGTAGTAACATGTATGTGTAGGTATAATAACAGTAGAGCACAAATTACATGAGCTTCCCAAGGTAGCAGGATAGATTGTAGCATGTGTACAATATGCAGGGGTGTTAGGTTGATGTGTGTTGTATATTGTGTGAGAGTGATCAGTATGTATGCATGGTGAGATTTGTCCTGGTGGCCATTGACCAGTACTGCCGATGACAGGGCCAAGTTCTCACAACTGCAGTGCCAAACACAATGCTTCCCAGAATAACACATCCCAGCAGTAAGCCATAGCAAATGTTTGGAAGTAATATGCATCACCATCTGAAAGATGGACATGGCATGTCTGTCGGCCCAGATATACAAGCAGTACACAGGGGAAGTACCCCAGATAGACAGTGTATAATATGTAACTGTCAAATGGACACAGCACATTATCTGGGCTTGTAGTAGGGAATACCAATGTCATCTGGCCAAACACTGGCAGACCACAAAGGTCATGGGAATGATGTATTGAGAAACAGCTGATGTCCCTGCACAACCCAGCATAAGTGGAATGCCCCATGCATATCTGTGAGTCAGATGCCAGTAGTGGCCATAGCACACATGCACCCAACTCACCCGACCACCACCCAGAAGTACCTCTCTGGCCTTGACCCTGCTGTTGGGAATCAGTACAATATGACCCCCACCTGTGTATGGCAATATGCAGCATGCAAAGCAGCTGTCCCATGGAGGTGTGCCCCAGGCTGTAAACAGCATCCTGCCAGCATCCACACCACTGGACCAATACTGACAGAAAGTATTGGCATGAATACCTTGCACACCTACCCAGTCACCCCAGGGAAATATAGTGTATCACAGTCTGGGACTGTAGGACTGACAGAATGCAACGGCCTGCTACAGCTGGCCTGCATCACTACCAGATGGCCTACAGTCCACTGCCAAATGCCTGTGTCTCACCCATACTGCCAATGTATGTTATGTCATGGAATCCCAAATAACAACATAACACAGTCCACAGAACCCAAATGCAAGGCCATGTGGACAAATCACAGTAACATACCCACCATGCCCCACTGCATGAACTGTGGACCAACACAAAATTACTGCTGTGATGAGATGATAACTATAGGGAAAATACAGAGAATGTCAGCACATTGTATGGAAGAGGATAGAATAATAGGGAGGGTGTGGGAGCATGGGCAGCATGGAGGGCATGAAGTCCAAAACTCAGCCGTGTGCACATACTATCCCTGGCTGCAAACACAAGAATGGGTGGCTACAAACATGCTCGTAAACCACAATGTGTAGGGGTAATGTCCAGAATTATGACCCCTGCCTCTGGGTAACCTGTGTGAATCTGTCCAGCTGTGAGGTATCCCCACAGAAAGCCATGGCCATACTGTCACATTGATGGATGTACAAGCATGGGATCCTCTGTCACCACTGTACCAAGGTGCTGAACCATTTACACAGACCCAGCAGCAAGTGTCTGCAGCTTCTCCTACAGAATGGCATGAGTGAGCAAGAATATGTAGGCTGCTGACCACAAAAATCCCTGTATTCCCCAATACATCACTGCAAGCAAATATGTGTACTTGACAGTACCTGATTACATAAAACATCACAGTGTATAAAAGTACATATCTCTGAATATCTCTGCTAACACCAGGACCATGTAGCAGAAGCAGTACAGACACAATTACCTACAGTAACCCACCATCCTTTGCCCATTTTGACCCCATATTGTCAACTGATCTACAGATATCTTGCAGAAACAGTTTGCTACCTGCAGGTGTAGAACACAAAAGTCTGCACTGTAGTACAATCTACCTGGAAACATCCTACAGAAGGGCCTAGCTGAGATAGATGCCTGGTGTCAGAGCCATGGCCTCAAGCTCAATGCCAAAAAGTGCAGTGTCATCCCCTTTGGTAAAAACTCTGCACCCATGAACTACTACATAAGCAGCAATCTACTTAACTCCAAATGCATGATAAGAGACCTTGGGACCCAGGTGGACAGTAGTCTCTCCTTTGATAGTCACATTGCCACAGTAGTCAGGAAGTCCTTCTACATGGCACATCTCATCATAAAAGGGTTCTTATCCAGGAAAAAAGAGGTCATTGCTCTCCTCTACTCAACACTCATTAGACCCATTATAGAGTACAACACCCCTTTTGGAATGTACCTCACAAGACATCTGCAGCAGTTGGAATGCCACAGAAGTACCTCACAAAGAGGATTACTGGCCTCAAACAAATGTCCTACACTGACCGCCTCAAAAAAACTCCAGCTTTCCTCCGTAAAATTTCGCCTACTCTGAGGTGATCTCTGCCTAACATACAAAACTATGTCAAACCCAGAGCTGTTGGACATGCTCCAATTAAAGAAATCCCAATCCCTCCATGCTACACGCTCTAGGGACCTAAACCTTTTCACCACAATAAACAGAGCATGCTGGAGGGATAGATTCCTGTCGCAGAGACTTCCCATACTCCGGAACAGGCTACCCATCTATGTCAAGCAAAGTTCTTCATTAGCACTCTTCAAGAAAAATCTTGATGAGGGGGTGGAAAATAGGAAATACACCCCAGGGATCACTTCTGTGTTTCTGCTCGACAGTGGCACAGGAAAATAACTTTCTTGGGTGGCGTACACCAGGGAACCTTGTTGGCTAGGCTTACATAGGCCCTGGGTCCGATAGCCTAGTACCTACCTATGAACCTATGAACACATGCAATACAGAAGGTCATACTGGGCATGCTCCCACACTTAGAGAAATGAAGGCCATGTCAGGCAACAAAGGACTGAGAGGTCATACTGGGCATGCTCACACACTTAAGGAAATGAAGCCCATGTCTGGCAACAACAGTGGACCATACATATATGACAGTTGCAGGTGTTAGTGCATACACTCCCCAGTACACACCAGTCATGCTTTGCACACACATTGGATAGGAATACACACATATATCCAAGGACAACACACTATAATAGACCAAAAGTACACATACAAAAATGTGTGGAAGAGAGTGACAGTGACAAAGAGCCCTCCATCATGAGGCCCAGCATACATCCAATTGGCACATGATGTGCAAATGTCAATCACCATAGACATATGCCTCTGGAATCCCTCAGCATTATAGTGTCTGAGGTGCTAGTGCTAACTGTGTCACATGACTGTACAAGTCAGTACTCATCTAGCAGTTGTATACACGTACCTGTGGAATATAAACCTGTGTGTGCCTGAGTGTGGTGTGTCTGCCTCTAGATGAATGAGTTATGGCCCATGCACACACACTGCATTCCCCATTGCCCTACTATGGTAAGCCTGCTGATGTCTTCACCTTGAAATACACCTTTGGGGAAGGAGGAGTCTAGTAATTTCTGTGGTGTGTCCTATAACTGCATAATGCTGTAGTGTGATGTACTGGTTAAGTAGGAGTTCTATTCCCAGACATGCCAAGTGTGGCTGTTTGTGTGTGTTTGTTTGTCTGTGGAGGAAGCAATGCTTGTGAGGCATTCACAGTCACTACAACCTTCAGTGCCCTTCTTTGGCAAGCCTGCTGATGTCATTCACCTTGAAATACACCTTTGGGGAAAGATGTCATTCACTTTGAAATACACCTTTGGGGAAAGCGTAGCCCCATAATCTCTGTGGCACATCCTATGACTGCATAATGCTCTAGTGTGATAAACAAATTAGGAAGGAGTTCTATTCCCGTACATGGCAAGTGTGTATTTTGTTTGTCTGTGTAGGGAGCAATGTTTTTGAGGCCATTCACAGTCACTACAACCTCCAGTGCCCTTCTTTGCAAGCCTGCTAGTATCATTCACTTTGAAATACACCTTTGGGGAATAATAACTGTATAGACATGTGATAGCAATACATAGTCAGTCAGAGGTTTGAAACCCTGTACTGGTAAGTGTGTGACACAAACATGCTTAGGTTTTGCTCTCGCACCCCTTCCCTGT
>NC_056730.1:798606344-798621344 GCF_019279795.1 Protopterus annectens
TCTGAACTGTAAATAATGGAAAAATACTGAACAAACTAGAGTCTGTCTGAAAGCAGGAAATGTGCCTTTTATGGAAGTCTATCTGATTCTCTCTTCTGCCTGGAAGTATGATGATGTGAATTTTCTTATGCTTACGGGTAAACATTTGATTGGTTAATTGCCCTTTGTGATGATCTAATTGGTTCAGTTTTATATTTTTGTACTGGCAGCAATATCACCAGTATATAAGCTTGTTTATTCCTTTGTTCTGGGAGTCTCCCTGGTGTTTTCCATGAGGCTCCCGCATGTGTGTACTGTTAGTTAATAAAAGCCAATGAAAGAGAGAAAGAACTGTATCTGTCTTCATTCTTAAAGTAATGTACGACTTAACATTTGGTGCCGTTTACGCGGATCTGAGTTAAGAGCAAGCTGCAGCAGTCGAGAACTGAACAAAATACTGCTGAAAGGGCCCACAACAGATTTTTCTGTTTCTGTAGTATTTCTTTCATTTTTCTGTCCCTGTCTGCCTTCAAAAGTTTTATGAACAAAATTTTTTTTTTATTTTTTCTGACAAAGTTATGATTTCTCTCCTTCAGTTGTTTTAAGGTAAGTGGAATGCATTTCTTTTCTGCTTTGAATACGCAGTATGAGAGTGGGGTTAGTACGGAAAATACTGGTGTCATACGTATGAAAGGAGGAATGAGAGTGGGGTAATAAGACATTTTTATAATGCCTTAGCTAAACCTGTGTTAAACAGGTATAGCTTATCGAGTGATAGTGGGGTACTGAGTGAAAATGGGAGCGAGTGTGGGAAAAATAAATGAGCCAGAAAAAGGTACACCAGCTGGTTATATGTTTTATCGGGTGTCCCGGGACAGTTGTATGTTTTTAGATCAGTGGCTCGCCCTTACTAAGGATGACGGCGATCTTGCTTTTCCGGAAAATGGTAGTTTTAATAAAGATGTTCTGACTAATTTATGAAAAAAATTTAAAAAAGAAAGGAAAATACCAGGGTTGTGCTGGGCAACTTTTAATGATTGGATGTGTGAGGCTAAAGAACGAGAAAAAGATTCGGTCATTAGTAGTCTTAAGGATAGTCAACAAAAGTTAAAAGAGCAGATAAAGGAACTGCGACAAACTACTAAGAATCTAGATATAGCTAATGTTAAACATTTAAAAGAACCACCCTTTAAGGGATTATATCCGGTACAAGAATTAAATAAATTACAGATACCTGAATCATCTGAAGATGAAAATCCATGATTTCCCCCACCCCCTACGGCTCCTCCACTGCAATATCAACCTTCACAACTACAGGATGGAACTGTTAGTTCTACAATACAGAGTGAAGGCCGGCGGAGGGAAGAGCAAATCATTCCTGACCCTAGACGGGAAGATCAGGTGATACGAAGCCAGTCTAGCCGCCTGGCTATAGAACAACCTGACCAAATAGACACAGGCAAATCATCCCCTAGAGTAACCCGCTCTAAGATAAAGAAATAGTACAAAAGAAAAGTGTAAATGCTTTTTGACCCTAGGTCCAGTCAGCCGAAAATACCTCAAAACAGGAAAACTGTATATTCACACAAGGGTAAATATTATAAGCAATGCCCAATTGTGATTAAGGTCAAAGATGGTTACATTAGTCCAGATAAATCTCATCAAAGCTCTACTTCCGATTCGAGCACAAGCTCATCAGATGAAGCAGGAGTATTTCCACTGAGGGAGGTTCCAAATCCAGCACATGCTAGAGATGCGGAACAACCGGCTACTGTAGTCGTACCTAGGGCATGGTCGGAAGTTGATTTTCAAGCTATTACTAAATCACTTCTGCCCATTTGTAATAACCCAGCAAAGTTTCAATGCGTATTGGCTGGACACATATGTTTACAAAATCCTACTATAGAAGAAGTTAAAGCTGTCCTCCAATATGCTGTTCCAGCTGATCTGATGAAACGCATCTGGGATCATGGTAATATAACACACAAGGGTAAAATGGTTTTGAAGCAGTCAAACAATAAATAGTTGATGCTATCATCGTCATAGTGCCACCTACCCCACATTGGTCAAAGATTAAGTCAGTCATACAGAGAGAAGACGAACCTATAGATGAATACTTACAACGACTTACTGATGTCTTTGAGGCATATTTCGGATACCCAGAGCCCACCGAAGGGCCAGCACAGAGTGGGCTGTCAGCTGCTTTTGTGGATGGGTTACGCCCTCAAGTGAGAGATAAATTAAAAGAAGTATGTTTGAATTGGCCTAGTCTGGGCCTGCATGAGTTAGTTCAGCAAGTACAATACCTATCTGACCATTTGGCTAAAGAAAAAAAGGATTTACAGGAAAAATTAGTACAAGCACAAATTCAAATGTGTAACGCTTTGGGCCAACCTGGTCACCAAGGTAGAGGACGAGGGCAGGGAAGGGGGAGGGGTAGAGGTCACAGTCCGGCTACTCAGAATAAACAAAACTATCAAGATACACAACCAACCCAACCCCAGAATCCAAGTAATCAGAATGAATGTTTCAATTGTGGCCAAATAGGCCATTGGAAAAATGAGTGTCCATATTTGGTTGAACAACCTGCACATACACTGAGGTGCCACAACAATGGAATTCTAACTTCTCGCCAAACCCTCAACAGCAACCACAATGAAGGTTCCCTGAACAGAAACAACAGCAGTTGTACCCCTTCCTTCCTGTGGATCAGGACGGGCCACATATTATGTTACCGGTTAAAAATAAACCATATCCATTTTTGATTGATACCGGAGTGACTAAATCTATGCTAACTAGCAGAATGGCCATGAATATTCCTCTTTTTAATAAAGTAACTAAAGGAGTAGGTGTCTACGGTATACCTATCGAGTATTCTGAAACCGTCCCAGTCCCAATAACTTTGGGACCATTGCAGGATAATCATGCCTTTTTGGTAGGACCCTCAGCGCCTTTAAATTTATTAGGAAGAGACTTGCTGTGCAAAATGGGGCCACCATTTTTTGCACAGCTGATGGAGTTTATCTCCAAGTACCTTCAGACCAACAGGACACTACTTTAGCAGCCTTGGATGATACCATTACATTACAACTGATGTGTATTCAGTCAAATTCTAACATAAATGAAGATTTACACCCCCTACCCTCTTACTTGTGGACAACTCATGATAATGATGTAGGATTTTTGACTTCAGCTATCCCTGTAAAAATAACTCTAAAACCTGGAGCAAAGTTGCCACAAGTACCACAGTACTCTTTGACGGCTGAGGCTATCTCTGGTATAGCCCCTGTTATTTCTGCACTTGCACAGCAAGGGATAATAGTACCCACCACAAACCCATGTAATATTCTAATATTACCAGTAAAGAAACCTGGTAAACAAGCTTACAGATTTGTACAGGATTTACGGGAAGTTAACAAAGCAGTTATGCCTGACTTCCCAATTATGCCAAACCCACTACTATTTTAAGCTGTATCCCACCTACAGCTAAATGCTTTACAGTAATAGATATTTTTCTCTATCCTAGTACATTCTGATAGTCAATATTTGTTTGCTTTTACCTACAAAGGGCAACAGTATACTTGGACCCAATTGCCCCAGGGGTATGTAGAATCCCCGACTTTATTTTCAAGGGAAATGCATAGACAATTACAAGATTTACAACTACTGTCACGTTCAGTTCTAGTCCAATATGTGGACGATATACTTATAGCCTCCCCAGACAGTAATGCCTGTAAGGAAGATTCTCATTTAGTGTTAAAATTTTAGTCGCACGAGGATTTAAAGTAAATAAATCAAAATTACAATATTGTCAAGATAAAGTACAGTATTTGGGACACATTATTGAAATGGGTTCTCGCCGGATACTCCCAAACTGTATCAGTTCTATTCAAACTGCACCTCGTCCTGTAACCCAGAGGCAACTTAGAGGGTTCCTTGGTCTAGCAGGATACTGCAGACAGTGGGTGTCTAATTTTTCAGAAATTACCGCCCCTCTGTTGCAACTCTTGAAAAAGGACATTACAGACCCTCTACCTTGGATGTCACAGCATGATGAGGCTTTTCACGCAATCAAAACAGCCCTGGTAAATCCTCCTGCCTTAGGGTTACCGGACTATTCTAAACCTTTTGTTTTCTTTTGTTGCGAACTAAATAAGACTGCTCTGGGTCTCTTAACCCAGCAACACACTGGAGGATACCAACCAATTGCTTACTATAGCACTCAATTGGATCCGGTTGCTTCTGGTTACCCAGTTTGCTTACGGGCTGTGGCAGCTGCTGCTGTCTTGGTAGACATGGCAGCTCCACTAACCCTGGGACATGACACTGTACTAGCAGTCCCGCATGCTGTTCAAGCCTTACTTCTGAAAACTAAAACACAATATCTTTCAAATGCACGCCTTACTAAGTATGAAATAAGTTTAATGGGAAATCCCGCTTTACAAATTAAACGCTGCCCACCACTAAACCCTGCCTCTTTAATACCAACCTCGGACGAGGGCGAACCACATGATTTTGTGCTAGTAGTTAACTCTGTTTTTTCTCCTAGGTTGAATTTATTTGATATTCCTTTGCAAAATCCTGATTTAGTTCTTTTTGTTGATGGATCCTGTTTAAGAACAAACTCCGGAAAATTTCAAGCTGCTTGGTCAGTCTGCACACCAATTGAAGTATTGCAATCAGCACGATTACCTACAGGTGCCTCTGCACAGGCTGTGGAATTAGTAGTATTATCACATGCATGTAAACTAGCTAAAGACAAGTCTGTTACTATTTATACTGATTCCCGTTATGCCCATGGTGTTGTTCATGATTTTGGCATATTATGGAAAGAACGAGGGTTCTTAACATCCTCCAGAACACCCATTAAAAACCATTTTTATATCAATAATCTATTACAAGACTTATTGTTACCTTCTGAAATTGCTTGTTAAATGTGCAGCCCATCAATCCAATGACACTTTTGAAAGTAAGGGCAATAATTTTGCTGACTGGGCTGCTAAACAGGCTGCTTTATCACAAACTGTTCAGGGTCGCTTTCTGCAGCCATTACAATCTATGAAAACTTTTGATGAAACAGTGCTAAAAGCTTTACAGAATGAGGTTTCAGAATCAGAAAGATAAACATGGCTGGCTCAAAATTGTTTTAAATGCTCTGATTTAATTTGGCAACATCCAGATGGCAGATTGGTCTGCCCCCTATTCATGCTAAATTCCCTCATAAAAGCTTATCATTTGCCAGCCCATGTTGGGGTACAAGCTTTAATAAAACAAATCCAAAAGAATTGGTTTGCCCCAAAGATTTCTGCTTCTGTACAGCACTTTGTGAGCACATGCTCCATTTGTTTATAGTACAATATTTCCAAAAGCACAATGGCTCCCGCATAACCCTTACCAAAACCATTGGGACCATTTTGTGCTTTGCAATGGGATTTTATTGAATTACCACTTTGTGCACATTTTAAATATGTTTTTACAGTTGTTGATGTTTTTTCTGGATGGTTAGAAGCATACCCTTGTAATAAAAATGATGCTATCTCAGTTGCTAAGAAACTTTGTTATGACTTTATACCTCGATTTGGTGTTCCTTGTTATATATATTCAGATTGTGGAACACATTTTACAGCTCAATTAATTGACTCACTGTGTACTATGTTGGGCATCACTCTAAAATTTCATTGCCCATATAGACCACAGGCATCTGGAATCACAGAACACATGAATCAAACACTGAAAACTAGACTAGCAAAAATTACTACTGAAACAGGCCTCACTTGGATACAGGCCTTACCACTAGCTTTGCTCTCTGTGAGAGCACAAGTACATCCTACTAAAGGTCTTTCTCCTCATGAAATTCTAATGGGCCGTCCAATGCGCATGCCCATGACTCCACCTCCACCCTTTTCTGAGTTCAATGCCTTTGATCATGATGTTATTGTATACTGCACTTCTCTTGTTTCTTTCTTACAGTGTTATCACCACCAAATAGCAGCGGCACAACATAACCCTGATCCTTTCACGTCTTCTGCACTACAACCAGGCGATTGGGTGTATGTCAAGTCTTTCTCCAGAAAAACAGCACTGCAACCTCATTGGAAGGGGCCTTACCTGGTTCTTTTGACAACCTCTTCAGCAGTATGATTACAAGGCTCACCAACCTGGATTCATATATCACACGTTAAGAAAGTCGTCCCTTCCGAAGATCAGACACATCTACCTTTTACAGCTCCGGATTCTCCACCTATCACTTCCCGTACTCAAAGCCATGCTGTCCCTGCACCTGATAATATCTGACATTTCTCCAATCGGAACATTTCTCCATTCCAATACAATTCCATCAAAACCACCATTTCCACTAAAGTACTGTAAAACTATCTTGGTGGTTATTTTTGTTGTTCTCATATTTCTGCTGTGGCCATTTCTATTTTCCACTACAGTAACACCTCATGCCAAAAGAACTGCATGGCATCCGCCATTCAATACCTACCAAGCTATAAAATATACTTATGCATCATCCCTTAATGTCTCCAATTGCTGGATCTGCACTGCCATTCCTATGGTTCATGGGGGATTGATGCTAAATATAGTTAATTTAGGGATTGAAGAGACTTTGATGAATCTGATCTATGACATATCAAGAGTTATTTAAAAATACAAAGTAGTATTACAGTTGTCTGTCCATCAAAATGGAACTGTGTGTTTTCAAAAACTTGATAAAACCAGAGTAGGGTAGAGCCATTGTAACAAAACAGTGGTATATAACTGTACTGCATAGGGTTGTGTAACAGATTTCTCACCTATATTAAGAATTGTTAAAAACTATATAGCTAACTTTTCCCAGAAAATCGAAACTGTCTACTGGAAAATGTTTGAAGGGTGGCAGAATACTGGAAATCACTTAAGTCTATCAATATCACCATTAAAGTAGAGATCTGTTATTTTGTGTGTGGAAGGAAAGCATATAAATGGCTACCAGAAAAATGGTCTGGCAGCTGTTTCCTGGGTTACCTAGTTCCAGCTATCTGACATGTATCTACATTACCTAAGGGAAAAAGTCAGAACGTTCGAGAGGTCAAGAAGCCTGCCAATCTGGTAGGCAAAGTTGATGCTTCATGGATCTATCATCATGACTTGGCTCATGCTAGTACCAAAGAACTGTCCCATATGGACTTGGGTGATGATGTAATATCATGGGCTGGTATAATTCCTAGGTTCCTAGGTAGATACTAGGCTATCTGCCCTAGGGCATTTATAAGCCTAGCCAGAGTGTATTTGGCTTCCACCTCCCTATTAGATTAGCCTACTGTGTCTCTGTAAAGTAGGTCACAGAAGGTACCCTTTTAAGATTAGTTTACTGTGCCTCTGTCTAGTAGGGACACAGGAGAGATCCCAGGGGTGAATTTGCTATTTCCCATCCACCTGTCCAAATTTCGCTTGAAGAGGGTCAGCGAGGGGCTATGTCTAACATGAAATGGGATTCTATTCCAGAGTGAGGGGAGCCTCTGGGAAATGAATCTGTCCCTCCAGCATGTCCTATTTATTTTTGTGCTGAGGTTTAGGTCCCTGGAGAGTGTAGCTCTAAGGGACTTGGGTTTTTTGAGGTGGAGCATGTCCATTAATTCTGGGTTTGACATGGCTTTGTACATCAGGCATAGATCGCCTCTGAGTAGGCGGTAAGCAATTGAGTAGAGCTGGAGTTTCTTTAGTCGAGCTGCATAGGACATCTGTTTGTAGCCCATGATCCTCTTGGTGAGGTACTTTTGGGGTCTCTCCAGTTGCTGCAGGTGTCGGGTAAGGTACATCCCAAAAGGGGCATTGTATTCAATTATGGGCCTGATGAGTGACAAGTAGAGGGGCACAATGATCTCTCTTGATCTAGATGCGAACCCTTTCGTGATAAGGTGGGCTATATAGAAGGTCTTTCTAACCACTTTGGCAACGTGATTATCAAAGGAGAGATTACTATCTACGTTGGTCCCCAAATCTCTAATTACTTCTTCCGTACTTCATGGATTACCACCTATGTGGTAATTTGTGGGCACCTTGTTTTTCCCAAAAGGGGGATGACTATGCACTTTTTAGCATTTAGCTTGAGGCCGTGGCTCTGGCACCAAGCATTCGTCTCTGTGAGACCCTTTTGGAGGATGCTTGTGTCAGCTGGAGATTCGAGTGTGGCCACCTGTTTGCAGTCATCTGCAAACTTTGTCAGCCATAATCCCCCCATGTTAGCCTGAACCTCAGAGAAGTATATACCGAACAAGAGAGGTCCCAGAACTGAGCCTTGTGGGAAGCCACTAGTAACTGGTTTGGATTCGGACATGGCACCTGTGATTCTGACCATGTGGGTTCTATCTCTGAGCCAGTTTGCAACCCATCTTGTGATATAGAGGTTGATATTTAAGCTGGTAAGCTTATTTATGATGCCCGAGTGGGGTATTGTGTCGAAGGCTTTTGCGAGGTCCAGGTAGGCTGTGTGGACTACCTTGCCCTCATCTATGGCTTTGGTAACTGTTTCAAAGAAATCAACTAGGTTCAACAGGCAAGATCTGCCCTTAACAAAGCCAAATTGGGTAGGGTCCAGTGTCTGGAGGCTCCCAATGTCTTTGTTTATGAGTTCCATGATAATACGCTCCATAGCTTTAAAGACCAGACTAGTCAGGCTTATGGGGCGATAGTTTCCGGGGTCCGTTTTGGCACCACCTTTGTGGAGTGGGACCACTGTAGCTGTACGCCATTCTTTGGGTACATATCCTGTAGTAAGGCTAAGTTTGGACAGTGACTTAATCTGAGGGTTCAGTTCTTCTTGGAGCTCATGTAAGACACAGCCTGGGACACCGTGCGGTCCCATAGATGCTGTGTTTTTTGCTTTGGAGAGGGCAGCTTTCACCTGTGCATCTGTGATGTCAGGGAGGTTACATTCAGTTGGGATAGGCGTTTGCTCCTTTGGGGGGGAAGGGGGGAGAAGTTTTCGCTGAATCTGTCTGCCAGGATGTTGGCTATGTCTGTAGATGCCATCATACGGAGCAGTGAAATCAATTTGGGAACTGAGAAAGTTATCTAAACTGCTCGAAATTTTGAGCAATGCTACATTTTCTGCCTTAGAACTAGTAACTGATGAACTGACTGCTATGAGGGCTGTAGTACTCCAAAACCGTATGGCCCTCGATTTCACCCTAGCAGCGAGAGGAGGAACTTGTGCTTTAATCCAGGAGGAGTGCTGTACGTTTATTCCTGACAATCAGCATGAAATTGAAAGTCACCTTGAACTGACTCAGAGAATTTCCAAACTCTCAGAGGCCAAAGAGGCTGATAGCTCAACATGGGCTTGGTTGACCAACCTGTTCTCAGGTTGGGGAGGTGGACTGTTAAAGCTGATTTTGGTAATTGCAGTATTAGCAATTGTTGCTTTCATTGTCTTGTTTCTAATCAAAGCACTGATCTTGAAATTAATGTCTTCAAAAACTGTGAAGAAAGTGCCTACATTTTATATGCCTGCAACTATGACTGTAGATAATGAAATGAAAATGTCTCTCAATGATGAAAAGACTAGTAGCATGGTTATGCTAGATCTGTGGCAAATGTATGACAGGTTAAATGATGATGCTTACACAGCATCAAATGGGGGATTGTACAATATGAACAGCCAAAGCATGTGCTTCAAGGGAATTGAGTATGTGACAGTTTGTATAAACTGAGATGTACTGAGTACTGTGAACTCTGAACTGTGAATAATGGAAAAATACTGAACACACTAGAGTCTGCCTGAAAGCAGGAAATGTGCCTTTTATGGAAGTGTATCCGATTCTCTCTTCTGACTGGAAATATGATGATGTGAATTGTCTTATGCTTATGGGTAAACCTTTGATTGGTTAATTGCCCTTTGTGATTATCTAATTGGTTCAGTTTTATATTTTCATACTGTCAGCAATATCACCAGTATATAAGCTTGTTTACTCCTTTGTTCTGGGAGTCCCCTGGTGCTTACCATGAGGCTCCCGCACATGTGTACTGTAAGTTAATAAAAGCCACTGAAAGAGAGAAAGAACTATATCTGTCTTTATTCTTAAAGTAATGTATGACTTAACACAATGCATCATCCTACTATGCCTGAGGCATGTGCATTGGATGCATATCTCTGTAGTACTACTGTTGGGATGGACAATGGGTTGCATCGCAGTCATAGGCAATGTGTGATGGTGGGTATGTCAGAGTGTCATCATGTGTTCCAGTGTGTACAATATCCACAGTGGGGTGTGGGTGCTGTGTACACTGTCATTACACCATGGTACCCCCGGTATATGTCCCATGTACCACTCTATGGTGACCAATGTCACCATCAGCCGTACAGGATAACACAATCCAGCCGTGTTATGCATGTGCTTTGTGCAGCCAACCTGTAACACACTGGACATACTGACAAGTTAACACCAATAGGCCCAGGTCTCTTGGATGTGTGTCTACCTGTTATGTGTCTGTTGATGTGTATATGATGGCATGTCACACTATGTATTGTCCATATACAACCATTACACCCCCCATTACCATACTGTATATGTCTGAGGATGTTCTGCATGCAACATGTAACCTGGAACACACCTCATCCTAAACGCTGTGTGATGTGTGCAATGAAAGCCATATACATCCGTAGCAGTACATACATAGGTAGGGGTCTAGTCCCAGTGTTTCCAAGTAAGAGTGTGCATGTATTTGGATGGATCTACATCAGTTTGCCAGGGGTCACCTGCCCATGTGGCACAGGCAGTAACTTTTATACAGACTTGTGACATGTGTTCCACTGTATCAAGGATATGTCACATCCATGGTGTCACCACAGTGCCATACCCCTTGTGGAATATTACTGCAGACCATCCTCCTGTTGAGACATGTACACCTACAACGCAAATGGATAACATTATGGAGACCACAATCACTAAGTGTTACTAACAGCTATAATCCATCATGGCTGGACAGCTACACTACCTGACATGTAAGCATTAAACATTACTACTGACAACATGTTACACAGCAGTACATTGGTACACTGTAGTACAGTCACCATGTGCATCAGAACCATATTAGTCTGTCCCTGCATCGATGTTATGGATGACAGGGATGTGGCACAGGTATCATCATATGCACAGGGTGTGTTGTTGGTTTGCCAGAGACCAAGGGTGGACCATACATTTTACACCATGTATGCGGGTGAGGGGTGTAATTAGCTGATATGGGCATGGTGATGTGGTTTGTGTAAGTATGGGATTGCCCTGGGCATGTTTGTATAGTGTATGGGTATTCATGCACACAGTTCTGCCATGTGGATGCCTTATACAGGTGTTTCTTGGACAGCTGGAGACCATACCTGGCAGGGTGTGCAGTTCACCTCCTCCAGCCATGGACATGCGGACTGTGCCTGCCAGGGACTCCATGGGCACATCCAGGTACAGGCGTTGATGTAGTACTTTCCCCTGATGATGACAGATGTCCGCTGGAACCAGGTCCCTCCTGGGACTGGCTTGGGCCACATGCATGTGACCTGCTATGGTGTGGTGTGGACAGTGTCGCCCTGCAATGCTGGGGCTGGTACTGCCACTAAAGCAGTGTCTTGCTGTCCTTGCACATCCACGTTGACCGCCAGCTGTTGGTGTTGCTGGCCTATGTCCACGCGGCCGTCACCCCACTCCCACCACATGTTTGAGCACAGGCAATCCACAGTCAGTGAGGCCCACCATCTCACCCAACCATCTATCCATGACCTCTGTATAATCATGGAGGGCACCTGCAAGTTCATGAAAGTTGTCGCTTACAGATGAGAGAGCAGCCCTCTGCAGCCTCAGGCCCTGTCTGGCGTACAGTTCCATATGTGCCTGCGTCCCCATGACAGTCTGAAACATGCATCTGATGGTACCAGTTGTGGCACTTCTGCCAGGGTCATGATGACCAGTGACCCTCCCATGAGCACCTGGGTACCTCTGCATATATGGTGCCCTGCTGGACATTTGGCTATGCCTGCTGTGTCCAGACACAGCAGGCATAGATACCACACTCTCCTGTGCACTACCACCAACTTCCAACTGGCCCTCTCCTATGGTCACTGGTGATAGGGTATCAATAGACACTGTGACTGTGTGCTGGGTTAGGTGGCTAATAGGGGGATGTCAAACGATGGTACAGTTTCGGCCGCTGAAAATCCCGCCTTTGCCTCAACAGTTCTATCATCATCTTCGGTGTCTGCATGGACATCAATATCAGATTGCATGCAGGAGGGTCCCTGACCCACATTGCCACCTGTGGGGGAAAACAAGAAATGCACTTTAAGAGCTGTATGGCATTGTATAACAGTACACACACACACACACACACACACACACACACACACACACACTGAAATTCCACCATAATACCTACCTGTCCCTGAGTTTACAGACAATCCCACATTTATTCACATAAGTTCCCCATCCTGCATCACACTTGGTAACATACATTCATTAATACCACTCATTAATGTATCATTCCTCTAAATGCCTAGACAAGTGATCACAACACAAGACCTGTTACTCCATTACCTCCTTGACTTGAGTGGAGTAGGTTTTACAAGGCCTCACTGTTGTCAATCAGTGTTCACCCTGGGTATGTCCAGACATTGTGAGCATGACCCCCATATGTTAGGGGTTACTACGTTCACTCCATAATGTCACGCACTGGAGTGTCATACATAACTATTGCTCAGTACATGCCAGATCTGCTGCTCAATCAACTTATGTGGACAACAGTAATATACGGATACACTCCCTGTTGTTGTCTAGTAATTCTCCAATGCATCTGTAGTGCTGCATACATGGGTAGTCATTCACCTTTTTGCTGATTGCAATTTTAAGGGTATACAACCCCACAATCACACATGTGCATACATGGACACCCACACAAACACACACACATGCACACACACATCCTACATGCATCAACCCCCCTTCACTCCACCAGATTGCACTTACAGACAAAATAACCCCCCACACACACACACACACACACACCTACAGGTGAGAATGCAGAAAAATAGTACACACAGACCTCCCATTACCCATCTGTCAACATGCATAACATATGGTACTCAACAGCGCTAGCAACAGTATACATGTGTGTGATGCATCAGCTGCGTTAGTAGGTGATGCCCTTTCCCTGGTAAACACTGTAGACATGTACACAGTATTGCTGTACATCTGTTCTACACCCTGCCATGTACTGTGCACCATACCTCACAGGAGTACAAACCATTGCTGAATGCATATTACTGTGTCAGTTATGTCTGCTCTAATGCTCACAGCCTCTATGTGTTTGTTCAACACATACCTGGGATGATATGTGGACAGATGTCATTTGTGAATGCCTGATGTCTGATTTACAGATTGAAACATTATCGGTGCATGTATGGCCAAAGCGATACTATTACACTGTCAGCCGTCAAACCTTACCATGGCTATGGGGAGTGTACACACCCTTATTGATATGAATCACTCTTCCTTGATATGCCATGGGACCACACCATCACATGTGTTAACATTACATGAGCCTGATATGTGACATATGTCCTGTACATTCACATGCAGTGTCTACCAAATGTGTTAGGTGTGCAGATGCTAACCATGATGCATACACTTTGTGGGTGCATATGTATGCACGCCTTTATCATGATGGTTTGTTGTACCTATTGTTCTGTGTACTACAGCAGTCACTATACCTGGCAGAGGTATACTAGCATAGGCCATCTGCATTTCTCAGTATATGGTCAGTCTACCCTACACATGTCTCCCAACTCTGCATGATTGCAAGGTCAACTCATGTGCACATCCCTTGGAGTTCACAAACTGCTGTCAGTATTGCTGTGGAGTCAGGGTTACATCTGCCACAGTTCCTGGACATGACTGTGTGCAGATACAGCCATTCAAAGCATCCTTAGGATCCCTGCTGCCATGCACTGGTGTGTCATGATGACACCCCGTCCCCACCTTCAGCCTTTTTGCAGATGCTTGACAACTATGGCCTACACATGTGTGTCAGTTTGCAGTGTCCCAAACACTGATTACCACGTGTAACAGCCTTGTCCCAGCTAATAACTGGCAAACATACAGATGTACACTGGCGCAGGTACAGTACAGATGGGGATGGTGGGCCTGAGGTGGGGAGAGGCATTGGTTGTGCAGCACCTATATCTTACATGATACTGTATGTAGGTTTCCAACGTGGACATGGTACACCAGTACACATTGCAATGCATGACTGTTGGGAACCTCTTCTGTTATGCATACATTACCTGTAGAGAGGCCTTGCTGATGTTTCCTGTGGTACAACTGTCACATCTGATTAGCTTAACTCATAGGCCACACGCTTGAAGAGTCCAGGCTATTGATGACATGGGCACTGCACAGCCAGTACTTACTGGTCATTCCTGCAACCCCCTCTGTGTTGTGGCATGTTACTGGGCCACCCACATGACCAGTTTGCTACATGTGACATCATTTGTCTTGGATGGCCAACTGTATATTTCCTACATCATTCCTGTCCCACACGTCCTTGCCACATACATGACTGTCTGCACTGTTTGCCATGACATATGCAAAGGTGAGGTATGGCTACATGTCCATCTCATGGGTGTTACCTGTTGGGTATGGGGCCCATGCCATGTCATGTAAGATGTGTGCAAGGCACACCTGCCTTTGTTGCAGGTAAGTGTGCACATTTGATGGCCAAACGTCTTAGACAGCAGACCGATACATGGTGTGACACTGGGGACGTGTACTTGCTGAAAGTTGCATTTCCATGACAAATGCATGGAGTCAGTACCTCAATAGCTGCCCCCACTATATTTTATCTGGAGTGTGTGTACACATATGCTTCCAGTGTTTGTGAAGGTATGTATTCCCCATATTTGCTGGCCTAACCTACGATTCCATATTACACACTCATTGCTCATGTTTGGACCACATTGCACGTGTTAAGGGTTGTGGACCACAGTATTATGATATG
>NC_056730.1:798623844-798706344 GCF_019279795.1 Protopterus annectens
CACTTCAGCATGCTACATTACATGTTAGTTGAGTGTCCTGCAAGTGGTGGGCTCTGGAACCCACATGTCCATCATTATGGCATTACTTCCACCACCAGCTACTGACCACAGTAATATACATGCTTTCCATTACACAATACACACTATGATGGCTTACATCTTGTCAGTCAGTGCTGCTCTGCACAGTTGACAGGTATGCCCCACTACCCACAGAGACAGACTCTATTGGACATAGCAATTTGTTCAGCTGAACATCATTACTACAACACCTGATGGCACATATACATCATTCCACATCATCTATCCCATTGTCATGGGCCAAGTACTACAGTGAATTACAAGCATATATACTTCACATACCTGTTGTTGGAATTAGGTCTGTTCTGGATAGTTTCCCTGTAAGGAGTTTTTTTTTTCTCCTGTAGTTTGGTCTGCAGCCTGCTTTCTTTCATAGTTTGCTTGATTGTTTGTTTGTTTCAATTTGACTTTCACTTTCTTTCACTCACTCACTCACTCTCTCTCTCTCTCTCCAGTAAATGGATTGAGCTGCTTTGAATAGATTGCAACATGGCTTTTGTAGGTAATGCACATGATCAGGTGATGGTTTCTGCACCAATCAGTGTCCTCCACTTGCTGCCTGCATGCAGCATGCTGTGTAGTACTTCCAATTACCACTGTCATGGCAACCCACTACTATAAATCCCTACATCATGTGAGTGTGGTCCCTTTACCTTTCCTGTATGGTGGACATCCTTCCTGCATGTGGGCAGCACTGTTACAGACGGCAGGTAGCAGTACCTCTTACAAGAGGACTTGCAGACTCAGGCCAGCTACATATTTGTATAAGGTTCCAGAACTGCAGACAGAGTGTGAGTAGTGTTGTTGTATACATTGTAGAGCACCAGTTTTACAGGGTTTGTGTGTGTATACTAGTTTAACATGGAATGCAGTCTCTCTGGATAGCTCTCAACTGTGGGCCTATCCACTTGATGGCCAGAGGTGTGCCTGTTATGTTTTGTCTGTCCACCACACAGGTCCTGTGTCAGATATATCACTGGCAGTGTGTGTATTGAATGCTTTCAGTACTATGGCTACATCCATTTGTGTTTTTGACTTCATATTCCTGACTAAGAGTATGTTAAAGACTATCCTGTAACACCATCAACTTGCTCACTGTATGACAACACTATTTCATATATTGGCCTGTGTTCCGGCCTCTGTTCTCCACCTACATACCAGGCTTTGTCCTTATGACATGCAGTCAGGGGTTGTTATGTAGTGGCTTGTGATTATGTCATGCTGCCATTCCTGCCAACATTCCACTGCTGTTGTGGCCCCCACACATATTGTGGGCTTGGGACCATATATACATACATATATATATATATATATATATATATATATATATATATATATATATATATATATATGTATATATATATATATATATATATATGTATATATATATATATATATATA
This sequence comes from Protopterus annectens, assembly GCF_019279795.1. NCBI lineage: Eukaryota > Metazoa > Chordata > Ceratodontiformes > Protopteridae > Protopterus > Protopterus annectens. The sequence continues at coordinate 798,625,324 of NC_056730.1, forward strand.
TATATATATATATATGTGTGTGTGTGTGTGTGTGTGTGTGTGTGTGTGTGTATGGGCTTCATCTGCACAATACATGTGTGCCCTTTTGCAGTTCAGAGGTCAGAGTATGTAACAGTGTTGTATGCCCCTGTATGTCAGTCTATGGGGAGGTATGCACCATAAATAAATCAAAATTCCACTTGAGAAGCAGTAACCAAACTGACTTTATTACAAATAGTCCGTAGATGTGTATAATGTTAACCTAGGTTACATTTTCCCATAAGGAATTCTTCAGAACAACTGAACACATTCAGTGCAACAGTTTAAATACCCACCCATCCTACCGTTAATCCAATAAAATCACATTCCCATTCCATAAACACTTAAAGAGACAATACTTGAATACAAATTACCACATAAAGATACTATCATAAAAATTATTATCATAATGTTCAACATTTACATTGCAAAACTAAATAATACAAACCTAAATAAATTTGAAATATTAAAATATTATAGATGTTAAAAATATTATAAATGTTATAGGTATTTTATTGTAAGGTGTTACAATCTACAATTTCACGTGATAAAATAAAATATATATATCTGGGTGTATATATTTCATCTACCTAAAATATGTTTAATTTTCAAAATTGTGGCAATGCTAAGGGCATCATTAATGCCCAGGAAATGGTATGCATCTAACCTTACCTGCCATTTTAATTCACTTATATCAAGATGCACATCCAATATTTTACCTTGGGGTCTACTCTAAAATGCTGAATGACACAGAATTTGAATCTGTGCCCCGGATATTCACAAATATGTCTAGCTAAGGCACTAGCCACTCTCAAATGTTGAATATCCAATTGATGTTCATTAATTCGCTCTGTAAAATGCCTAGCAGTTTTTCCTACATAAAATGCAGGACAACAGTCACATTTAGCTAAGTATACCACATTTTGGGTTTGTCAATTAAAATGCCCACTTATAAAAATGGTGTTGGCATTAATCTTAGTTTTGGGTCCTGTTTCTAATATAAACTTACAAGTTTTACATCTGCCACATTTGAAATTCCCAAAAGGTCTACCAGTAACTACAGGTTTACTCCTCAGACCATTTTCCATAATTTCTTTAAATGATCTGTCCTTTCTGAAAAACATTTTTGGGCAGGCCCCCATTTTTTGTCTATGTTTTTGTCCAATTTCAAGCTGTCCCAATTCCTTTGGACCATCTTGACTAACCACTCGGCCTCTAAATTTTAAGTTGCCGCAAAGTACATCACTTCCCCCTTCTTGTCTCTAAAACTCAGGTCATCCTGATATCGTGACAATACTTCTTGTTGCCTGCACCTTCCAGTATGTAAAATGGGCATATAAGAACCTTGTTTTCTTTTACGCATAATTTCATCTTTCACTTCTAAACATAAAACTTCCAGGTATACCCTTCTAATGAACATCTCAATCATATATTCCAACTACTGACAAAAATCCTGTTCAGTGTTTACCATCTTGGCAGTCGTCACCATCTGTCCCTTAACTATAGACCTTTTTTGATGGTGAAGGTGCTAACTACTGTAATCTAAATAAATGTTGGAAAATGTAATTTTTCTGTAAATCGTAGATTAAAACATTTAGCTTCTTCATCTATTTTCAAACTAACATCCAAACACGTTATTGTATCAAAACTGTATTTGTAGGTAAATTTCAAAAAGGCCACAGTGCTATTAATATATTGCAAAAATGCCATAATTTCATCAACACCCCCTGTCCACACAATAAATATATCATACATAAATCTAGTATATTGTTGGATGTAGGCCTAATAGGGACTTGAAAACACAAATTCTTGTTCCCAATATGCCATGATGTAATTGGCATATATTGAGGCACAGGTGGCACCCATGGCCACCCCTGTTGTTTGTTTGTAATAGTGCCCCACAAAATACAAAAAATTATTAGTCAGCACTTCTTCCATTAGGGCAATGAAAACATTGACCTCATCCTACTCGTATAAGCCAGTTTTCAGTAATTGACATTCAAGCCACGTAAGCCCCTCCTCATGTGGTATAATGGTAAATAAATTGCACACATCTACTGTGAGCAAAATAATATTTTCCATAATATTAATATCATTCAATTTCTCTAAAGAGTTCCATGAATCCTTGGTTATGTAGCTAAATGTGGTTAATCCCTTTTGTAAATGATGGTCCAAATATTGGCTAACAAAGCAAGTTTTACTTCGCTTACCATCAACAATAGGTCTGAATTTCACATCATTCAGACCTTTATGTAATTTAGGGATTCCAAATATGCTACTAACCACTGGATTTGGATTAACTAAAAAAATATACTCCATTTCTGTTATCTGACCCTGAAATAACATATCATCAATCAATAAATCTAATTTTATGTTAACTATGTTAATTTCATTTATACTACTTTCCTCATAAAAATCATCTTCCAACATGCTTAACATGGCATAAATGTAGTAGTTCTTATCTACAATTACTGCACCATTGCTCTTGTCTGACTTCATAATGCGTATTTCATGATTATTGACCAATTCATTTAATACACTTGTCTCTTCCATGGACAAGTTAATAAATTAATTTCTCCTACTATTAGAGTTATTAAAATAAGCCAAAATGTCTAATTCACAAGCCCTTTCAAAAATGGCAATCATATGGTTCATAGAAGGGTTGAATTTACTTAGTTTGTGAAGCACTTTGCTATCATGATATGAGTCAAGGGAACTCCCAAACTGCCGAAACCACAATTAGTTGATTGTACTCGCTCCTGCTTCTCAGCCAGATATTTAATTTGAGCAGTATGCTCCATAAGTTGCTGATTAATTTGTTGTTTAGTAAGTGTTGGAAATGACAAAAGTGTTGGTAGTCATATTGGAAAACATATTTAATATTCAAAATTACGTTGAAAACAATGAAATTGGTGACCATTTTGATGGCCATGGGAACATTATGTGTTTTAGAGATTTATTTAAACAAGGTGGTAAGAATGTTCAGGTTAATGAACAGTTGAAGGTGTTAAAAAATCCTGAGATAGTTACTAACCAAGTTGGTGACTACAAAGTGTATAATTATTCTAAAATTGTTTGTAATAAGGAGCATGCCGATTTATTATCCAAAGGGTTCACCTTTGTCCCGGAAGGAAGGGGGGTTTAGTTGAATTGTTAATTGATTTAAAAACATTTACCAGGAAAATGAATTTGAGGTTATGGTTTGCTGATCAAAAGTCAAGTCATGATAGCAAAGTGGTTCACAAACCAAGTAAATTCAACCCTCCTGTGAACCATATGATTGTCATTTTTGAAAGGGCTTGTGAATTAGACATTTGGGCATATTTTAATAACTCTTAATAGTAGGAGAAATGAATTTATTAACTTGTCCATGGAAGACACAAGTATATTAAATGAATTGGTCAATAATCACGAAATACGCATTATGAAGCCAGACAAGGGCAATGGTGCAGTGATTATAGATAAGAATGATTACATTTATGCCATGTTAAGCAAGTTGGAAGATGATTTTTATGAGGAAAGCAGTATAAATGAAATTAACATAGCTAACATGAAATTAGATTTATTGATTGATGATATGTTATTTCAGGGTCAGATAACATAAATGGAGTATAGTTTTTTAGTTAATCCAAATCCAATAGTTAGTAGCATATTTGGAATCCCTACATTACATAAAACTCTGAATGATGTGAAATTCAGACCTATTGCTGATGGTAAGCAGTGTAAAACTTGCTTTGTTAGCCAATATTTGGACCATAATTTACAAAAGGGATTAACCAAATTTAGCTACATAACCAAGGATTCATGGAACTTTTTAGAGAAATTGAATGATATTAATATTACGGAAAATATTATTTTGCTCACAGTAGATGTGTGCAATTTATTTACCATTATACCACATGAGGAGAGGCTTACATGGCTTGAATGTCAATTACTGAAAACTGGCTTATACGAGTAGGATGAGGTCAACATTTTTATTGCCCTTATGGAAGAAGTACTGACTAATAATTTTTTGTATTTTGTGGGGCATTATTACAAGCAAACAACAGAGGTGGCTATGGGTGCCACCTGTGCCCCAATATATGCCAATTACATCATAGCATATTGGGAACAAGAATTTGTGTTTTCAAGTCCCTATCAGATCTACATCCAACAGTATACTAGATTTTTGGATGATATATTTATTGTGTGGACAGGGGGTGTTGATGAAATGATGGCATTTTTGCAATATATTAATAGCACTGTGGCCTTTTTGAAATTTACCTACAAATACAGTTTTGATAGAATAACATATTTGGATGTTAGTTTGAAAATAGATCAAGAAGCTAAATGTTTTAAATCTACTATTTACAGAAAAATTACATTTTCCAACTCTTATTTAGATTACAGTAGTTGGCACCCTCACCATCAAAAAAGGTCTATAGTTAAGGGAAAGATGGTGAGGGCTGCCAGGACGGTAAACACTGAACAGGATTTTTGTCAGGAACTGGAATATATGATTGAGATGTCCATTAGAAGGGGATACCCGGAAGGCTTATGTTTAGAAGTGAAAGATGAAATTATGTGTAAAAGAAAACAAGGTGTTTATATGCCCATTTTACATGCTGGAAGGTGCGGGCAACAAGAATTATTGTCAAGATGTCAGGATGACCTGAGTTTTAGAGACAAGAAGGGGGAAGTGATGTACTTTGTGGTGACTTACAATTTAGAGGCCAAGTGGTTAGTCAAGATGGTCCAAAAGAATTGGGATATATTGAAATTGGGCAAAGACATAGAGAAAAAGATGGGGGCCTGTCCAAAAATAGTTTTTAGAAAGGACAGATCATTTAAAGAAATTATGGAAAATGGTGTGAGTGGTAAACCTATAGTTACTGGTAGACCTTTTGGGAATTTGAAATGTGGCAGATGTAAAACTTAAAACAGGACTCAAAATTAGGATTAATGCCAACACCATTTTTATAAGTGGGCATTTTAATTGTCAAACCCAAAATGTGGTATGCATAGCTAAATGTAATTGTTGTCCTGCATTTTATGTAGGAAAAACTTCTAGGCATTTTACAATGGGGAATTAATGAACACCAACTGGATATTCAACATTTGAGGGTGGCTAACGCCTTAGCTAGACATATGTGTGAATATCCAGAGCACAAATTCAAATTTTGTGTCATTCAGTATATTAGAGTAGACCCCCAAGGTAAAATATTGGATGTGTTTCTTAATATAAGTGAATTAAAATGGCAGTTAAGGTTAGATGCACACCATTTCCCGGGAATTAATGATGCCATTAGCATTGCCTCAATTTTGAAACTTAAACATATTTTAGGTAGATGAAATATATACACCCGGATGTATATGGCATTTTTATCAAGTGAAATTGCCAATTGTAACACCTTACAATACAATACCTATAACATTCATAATATTTTAACATCTATAATATTTTAATATTTCAAATTTATTTAGGTTTGTATTATTTAGTTTTGTAATGTAATTGAACATTAGAATAATACTTTTTATGATAATATTTTTATGTGGTAATTTGTATTCAAGTATTGTCTCTTTAAGTGTTTATGAAACGGAAATGTGATTTTATTGGACTAAAGGTAAAATGGGTGGGTATTTAAACTGTTGCACTGAATGTGTTCAATTGTTCTGAAGAAGTTCTTATGGGAGGACGAAACCTAGGTTAACATTGTACACATCTATGAACTATTTGTAATAAAATCAGTTTGGTTACCGCGTCTCAAGCGGAATTTTGATTTGGTTGTGACTTTTTACAAGTTTGTTTTATGCACCATAAATAACCTAGGCTGTTACAACATGTGAGGGATATCAGGCATAAGCTGCCTTAAGGTATATGGATGTACATTACCATAAATTTCATCTTGGGGAAATGCTGGCCTACTGCTTCCTGCCATACAGACTGTTCTGTTTGTCACTGTGATTGTGATGGTTTCAGATATGCCTTGTTATGTGACAGATACATCCCATTGTGTTAACTGAAGTCTTTTCCCCCTAGGGATTGCATACAGAGTGTAGTTATAGGCTGCTGGACTATACATCTGCATTGCTTACTGTTGATTGATTGTTATCCTGTGGCCCAGTCTGTCTTTACTGTTGTACTGCTTGCAAGCCTTGGCCTAGACAGCAACATATGTTATGCTTTCAGTTTACTGAGAGTTGCATTAATATGTTTTTATGTATTTCAAAGTCTAAACAGCTATATGACATGGCATATGCAACTGTAATAGTACACAAAAAATTTCTCATGTATGCAAACCTGTGTGTAGTGTTATATCCTTTGACCTTTTTGTGGGTTTATGTTTCAGGCAACAATTGTCTTTTGTATGGGTGACTCATACACTGTCCATTTGATAAGGTGGCAACTGTAGGAATACTGGCTGTTCAGTATGGTGTGCACCCTCTAAATACGTATCTTCCTATACATATCTCTGTGTGTGTATGTGTAGTTACATACATATCTATATATAAATATATATGTAGATATATATATATATATATATATATATATATATATATATATATATGGGTCTACTCTATAAAATTGAAAACTCACGTTTTCGAAAATAAACAGTCGACCCATGGTTACGCGAAAGTGCACTTTACTGAAAGTGCACTTTCGCGAACACCGCTTAAGCGAATGGTTATGGTCCTTAGGGTTAGGGCTTGGGTTAAGAATAGCAGATAGCCAGTAGGGCTATCCACTATCCTTAACCCAAGCCCTAATCCTAAGGTCAGTGACTACCACACCACAGTGGAGGGCATTGTCCATTCATTCTAGTGGTGCTCGCGAAAGTGCACTTTCGGTGAAGTGCACTTTCGCGTTAGTGCGCATCTACTACCAGATTTCAAAATAGTGTAATTTTGATCTCCGGTAGTAGACCCATATATATATATATATATATATATATATATATATATATATATATATATATATATATATATATAGATAGATATATATGTGTGTGTGTGTGTGTGTGTGTGTGTGTGTGTGTATCTACATATATGTGTGTGCTGTGTGTGTGTGTGTGTATATATATATATATATATATATATATATATATATATATCTATATATCTTAGGAATGTTTATTGCTTCCACATTGTACATTCCCTATGGTAGCCAGACTGCACTGCATGATATATTATTGATACCAGCCTGACATCATACAGGTGGGATGGATTACTGTTAACATCTTGTGCCCATGTTGTGTCAGTTCCTGGTTATAGGACTTGCAACAGTTGGTATTGTATTGCAGGGCAGATCTGTTTGGCTGTGGGGGAGGGGGTGATATCAATACGTACAAGTCATATTTAGCTTGGGCCCCCTCACCCACATTAATGGTGCCTGTGGTCATATATGTATTTGTTATGTCCCCTTTTATATCTATAGATATATATCTGTATATGTATATATACACACACACACACATATATATATATATATATATATATATATATATATATTTATATATATATATATGTGTGTGTATATATATATATATATATATATATATATATATATATATATATATATATATATATATATATATATATATATATATATATATATATATAGAGAGAGAGAGAGAGAGAGACAGAGAGAGAGAGAGATGTATGTATATATATATATATATATATATATATATATATATATATATATTTATATATATATTTAGATATAAATATATATATATATACACAAACACACATACGTCTACATGTTTAAATACATTTCCTCTACTGCTGAATGACTGTGCTGGATATGTTTGTGAAAACATCAGGGTTATGTCTATCTATATTCTGATGAAGTTCAAGGTGGATTAAATTTGAACGAAACGCGTCAATTTATATCAAGACTCTTGTGGTTTGTCTATCCTGGCATTTTCTGATTTTGCAGTTCTACAGTTTCAGTGTCGTTTGTTGATTTAAGTTATGTATATCTGTCATTGCTTAGTGGTAAATCACTTTGGCTATAGTGCGCAGGGTCCTGGGTTTTGAGCTTTGCAGCGGCTGCTTATTTTGTTGCTGGGCAGAACAAGGCCCATTGGATACAGATTGATTAAGGCACTTTTAAGCAGTTGTAAGCGGGTTTGCACAGAGGTAAGCACTGCTAACTTCTGGTTACAGTTTCTTATACTGATTTAGCTTCTCAATTGCTTTACCTGTGTAGGCATTGCTTACTCCTGTGCAAACAAGCTTAAACCTACTTACTGCTGCTTAAAAGTGCTTACTCCCACTTACCCCATGCTAATTTATTTAAAAGAAATGAAAAAGAGTTGATAGGAAAGTGGTGAAAAAGGGGCACAAAGAGGGAAAGACAGTAAGGAAAGTTGCTAGGGATGTGCAGGATGGATGTAGGGGAAGGTCCATCGCTGTCCATTTCTTCTAGAGCAACAGCTGTGCATATACACTGATTTGGAGGTAGATTTGGACACTCAAACCTCTGAGAGAGGGGTGAGGACAACAATATGTTGTTAAGTCAATTAGACCAGATTACATGTGTCCACTGGAAATGTGTGTGAAATAGACAGCTATGTATGGGGGCGAGATTTATTTTTGGGAACAGATTGCCCTTAATTTTTTTTTCAGGTGAGAGTGCGATGTTGGGGAGGGATAGTAGGTATACTTTGGGAGGTAAGCTGGGTAGGTTAACAGACAAGACAGACAATACCTATACAGGGGCAGTATATGACGCATGTGGGGAGTAAGCACATTGATGGGTGGGGTGTTTGGAAATCAGAAACCCATGAGCCCCCTAGTGGAAACAGTGTGACTGAGGTCCCCACTCATGGGCAGTTACCACTGCACCTTCACAGCCCCAGAGGTGGGTGTGCTGGGGGCTGAGTAGGAGCATGAGGCTGACCCTCTAGTTGCAACATGTGGCCCTCAAGCTGGCATAGCAGATCTCTGAACTCCCTGCGGAGCTCACTACGCACCATGACCCAGACTTGGCGATGGGTGACAGTGTCCTGTCTATTCCCACTCCCAGGGGGAGGTGAGCCCCATTTTCTGAGGTGGTTCCACCCGAAGGTGGTGCAGGACCAATGGACGAGGAGGTCCCGGAGTGGGCTCCAGACATGCTGGTGCCAGATGCCATGGCCAGCTGAGGTGAGACAGGTGGGTCCGCCGGGACCGGCCTTTCCAAACGTGCTATGGTGTTTCAATTTTGCAACATATGTGGGTTAGTAATAGTCAACACATTCCAGGATTAGGTATAACAACATGCACAGATATTCCCATTAACCCAAATACCATATATAGAACAGTTGCATATCATACAGAACACATGCATATATGGAACCACAGTGGCCATTATAACAGCATGCAGGTACATTGATGGCAGCATGCCACCAATGTGGGAGTATTTCAACATGGCACATGCATAGATACAAATTTAAATAATTATCAAACAATAGGGCATATGTCCCAACAGTAGATTTAATGCAGCACATACCAATTGAGTTGTGTATTTAGTTTCTTGTTGCAGATATAGTGGGGAGGGGGGAAAAGATGTCAATTAACAACTAGTATATTCCTGTAGTTCTCATTACTTTCCTAGTCAGTGCTGTTATCTGTACTTTACAGATATTAGTACACTACCCTATCACCTTAGTTTGGACAGTGGTATGGATGTAGACAACTATATACATGAACTGAGGTTTACCTGCAGTATACACCTCCAACCTGGTATACCTGTGGAGGTATTGTTTATTAACACTACCTAAATGTTTCTACATATATTCCCAGATTCCAGGTTGATGTTATGCACATACCTGCCCATCTCTTATTGCACACACTCTGGGCATGTCTTGACCACATGTAGGTGCACCGGGACATATTTAGACTATTGCCTTCTTAAACCTTTAGTGAATTGTACAATGACAGGTTTGTTTTCATTGTCATTTTCCAAATGTGTATAGGCCTGACAGTCAGTTAGATGACATGAAATGCTGCCTACATGCCAGAGATTAGCACACGGATATGCCAGGGGGACAGGGTGACAGCTGGCAGATATGGTCCGATTCACTGAACATTCTGGACAATTCTGTACACTTGTGGAGTGATTCTGCATACAGCTTACTAACACTCCAAGAATTCGAACCATGGCTGTGTCTGCTAAAAATAATACACTGTCCATCACAGTCGAGTGTGCTATATAGATATTGCTGTGTATCTCTTGTCTGATTTCTGTCTATAATTCTCCTGTGGTTTTATATTCTGACCTTGTAATTACTGTACTCTTATACAGGATTTGCTAGACAGTTTTATTATGTAGCACAGTGTGGGTGACAGTGATGAGTAGTACCTTATTATTCAGAGCAACTGCAACACTAACGGTGCCATACAATACCAGTGTAAACAGTACCAGTACAGGATTTCAGTCTTTTATTTCTAGGCACAGTGTTCGTATCTGACAGATCTGTGAGAGCAAATATTTGTTAGCACTACCTGAATGTTGCCACACAAATTACCAGATTCCACATTAGTATTATGCACATATGTCTCACTCTGTTACTGTACACACTCTGATCACAGCTTGACAAGATTGGGGTGTAGATGGGACATACTTGGCTTATTACTCTCATAACATTTTCGGGAGTTGCTAGAGTGACAAGTTTGTTCTTATAGATGTCTCTGACAATCAGTTGTATTTCTTGTTTGCTACCTAAACATCTGGGATCATCCCACTGATTTTCCAGGCGGACAAGGTGACAGGCAGCAGATATGGGCCGATTTACTGAACATTCTGGATATATCTGTTCAGTTGTGGGGTATGATTTTGCATACAGCCTACTACCACTCCCAGGATTCGAACCATGGCTGTGTGTGCTAAAAAGACAACAGTTCATATTTCAGTTGAGTGTGCTAGTTGACTTTTGTCAACATGAGAGTTAGTGATAGCTTCTATAAGAGAATGGTCATTGGTGGACTCTCACAGGGCTCTGTGCTGTATCCCACGTACCCTTGCGTATTTGACTGCAAACCTCCTCGAAAATTGGTCCTGCACCACCTTCGGGTGGAACAATGTTTTCTAAGTCTCTCTCAGTTGTACTATATGACCTCTTGGGATTACAACAGTCATATACAGACATTCCTACACATGTTATTTATGTAGCATAGTGTGGGTAACAGTGCTTAATACAACAGTACTATTAAGTGATTGCAAATCTACATTACCATATGATACCAGAGTAAACACATGCAGTCCAGCAGTTAGACCTTTATTGTCAGGCTATTATGCTTTTATTTACATACAACCTATATGAGATGTTTCCTGCCATATTCTCTGGTGTATGCAGTACATGCCTTAAACAATACAGGTTGTATACAGGCAATTAACTTACTACTACTTTTTGATTTATTTCCTATGACAGTACATGAAAGAGTATTACTAACCTGCCTTTCATCGCAACAGCTGCAGTCTACAGGCATGGGCTTCCTGGTTCGCAGCCCGCTCATCTGCCACTGTGAAAGACATAAGAGGAACATATAGCCATACCTATCCATAATGTACATGAGCTGGCAATTATTAAACAGGTAGTGGACTGATACTTACACATGACTCGGACATCCGCTGTCCTCCTAGCCTCTTGGATCCACTGATCCAAGAGATCCCCCTTTCTCCGCTTCAGGTCAGCATAGTGATGCCTGACCTGCTCACCAGTTTGGGATATGCCAATGGCACTGGTGAGGTCACGGGTGAGACAGTCCCAGGCTTCCTCTTTGTATTGAGAACCCTGGTACTGGCCCTGCAGCAGTCTCTGGTCATGGTATTTTGCAAGGAGTCCTGTCATAACTCTGGACTCCTGGATGTCCCAGCGCTTCACCCAAAAGTGCACATCCTCTCCCATACCAGATATAGTGCCTACAGGAGGAAGCTGCAACCAGTTATGAGATGTATTCCTGCCTGTTGGGTTTAAATAGGGCCAGTTTCCTGCACTTTGTTGTGACTGGATGGTTTTGAAAATGCTAGGCTATGGGCAAACCTTCTTACCTAAGGTTGGCATTGCTTAGAGGAGTATACCAATGGGCAGACTGAGTTAGCTGGCCTGCACATTGCTTACACCTACTAAGCTGGGCTGTGCAATGCTTAGCATTGCTTAATTTTTATTTTGCATTATATTTGCTTTTTGGCTTTGATTTATTATTCATTACATGTTATATATGTGTTTGGTATCCATGATTCATGTGTACGGATACTGTATGGGGTCCTTGTATTTATTAGGGGATTTCAACACTTTATTACAATGACACTTCACATCTGGGCGTACTGCAGTACTCCAGTTCACATATTTATGTTGTGTAGCAGGTTATACAACATAAAACTGTATATAGATTCCTTTCACATGTTCAATTTGATTCTCCTTTAGTAAGGATCTGTTTGGTGATACCTCAATCTTATGTACTGCTGTGATAGCTTAGTTGTTAACTACTGTGAATATAATGTACAGGGTCCTGGGATCAAGACCTGCAAAGGCTGTTTATTTTGTTTCTGGCCAGAACAGTGGCTGATGCATACAGAGTGATAAAGGCACTTTTAAGCAAATGTAAGCGGGTTTGCGTGAAGGTAAGCAATACTAACTTTTGGTTAAATATGCTTACAGAGAGTTAGCTTCAATATTGCTTAACCTGTGTGCGCATTGCTTACCCCACACAAACGGGCTTAAACCTACCTAGTGCTGGTTAAATATGCTTACTCTTGCTTAATAGTGCTTAATATGCTTACTCTTGCTTAATAGTGCTTACTCTCGCTTACCACCGCACTAATTTAGACAGAAATGTCAAACGGTTCTTGGGAAGGTGGTGGATTTGGAAACTGTATAGATTTATCATTCATTACTCATTTTAACTTCCATTTGTATCCCTGATTCCTGTGTACATATACTCTATGGGGCACTTGTGATTATCTGTGGACTTTACAACATTATGACAATGACACCTCACATCTGCATTTAATGCAGTACTCCAGTTCACAAATATATCTTATTTAGTAGGTTATGCAACAAAAAATATTGGTCATACAGTGATATGACATAGAAAATGTAATGTAATGTACTGGAGTGGGACTCGAACCGGGAATGACTGCTCATAAGGCAAATGTTCTGTCCACTACACTATTGCTGTACTGCTTCATGTGCATATATCTTGCTTTTTATCCTTTTGTGCCATTTAAGTTGTATTAACCGTAGCTAAGCGATGGGCATCCCATGCACCTATGGTTAAATTTAATCTGTTTCATAAAAAAAATAAATAACTTCTTTATATTTCATGTTTTAACTATTGCTTTTATAAACTTGGGGGATGTTGCTGGGGGTATGCAAACACCTTTGAGTGGTCTCGCTCATTCTTATTCCTAAACTGCTGTTCTTGATTGCAGGGCCATGTATATTCTGAGAGCTCTGCTCTCAGACATGCCCCCTGCACTTGTACATGCTCCATGCCCATTTAGGAGCTCAGGCAGCATGCCTTCATTGATATGCATGGCACGCTGCCATCTTGCTCCTAAACGGCCACTTCCGTGCAGGACTAAGCTAGTCCTGCATGGAAGGATAGTGAATCCAGGGGCATGTTTTTAAATGTGTAATTATGGAAAAGGTATCACCTAGTGAACGTGGTGGCTCATGGCAACAAAAGTTAGAAGAATGTGAATTATACTGGCAGCTCACACTTTAAGCAAATGACCTTCTCTTTCAATCTCCTTACTTTCTGTGTCCTCACTCTTCATATTGCCTCTGACCATTTTCAAAGTTCTTTTATTTTCTGAGCCCTACTTGCCTGAAACTACTGTTCTTCCATATAATTCATATAATATTCCTTAACTCTTTGTGTTACATTAATTGTCTTCATCTGTGTTCTCTTTCTTTAAGGTTAGTAGAATATTATATTAGTTGACCCGAGGCTTCTCTGCCTTGGTTTATGAATATCAACTCTCCTCTGTCTACTAGCAGCACTATTTTTTAGAACCTGCATAACTGTTACCTGTTGTTGTACTATGTATATATATATATATATATATATATATATATATATATATATATATATATATATATATATATATATATATATATATATATATATATATATATATATATATATATATATATATATATATATATATATATATATATATATATATATATATATATTTACATTCTGCTTCATTTACTACGTTTATTACCTATATTTAATGTTGATATAGCTGCCATTAACTGCATTTACAACTCAGATGCACTATTGTTTTAGCTCAGATCATATATTATAAAAGTTGGAAGTTTGACTGGAATGCAGTCAACACTTAAATATAATTCGATACATAGACAGACATATAGCTAGATATATAGAGAGATGAGTAGATTGTTCTGACATTCATATTTTCAATAATTGTTCCCATTTGTAGGCCAGGTTTACTCTTGAAATGATGTTTTGGAGGTATGTTCTTATTTTAGGCTTGATTTACCCCTTCACATATTTTTTTTGAATCCCCCACATCACATGTGATTTTTGAAGATATCTAGTACACAGAAAACCACATTACATGTGTAACATACTAGTGGTGCCAATAATTTAAAGAAATGAGTGACCTTGTACGATAGAGTTTTGCAGTATAATTCATTAAAGTCTATGGGATGGACACTCTCTCTGATAATGTACTCAAATTTTTCCATCATTTTGTCACTCTCTGTTTTCTAAACAGGCTACTGGGTAGAATCCCACATTCTTACTGAAAGTCGGAAGAGTTATTTGCTATTTGGTATTCAAATGTTATGCTAATTATATGTCCACATTTTTGGCTGGATGTGCATATTTCTAGGGGGCTTTATACCTATTTACAATGTCTGTAGGCAGTGAGGTATGAGATAGAGGGACAGATGGATAGACAGACAGATAGATAGATAGATAGATAGATAGATAGATAGATAGATAGATAGATAGATAGATAGATGACATTTTTTTCAACTCTTACTTACATACTGTTCACAACTGTAACTATTTTTCCTTTGTCATCGTCATGCAATTAGTGTGCTCCTTTATATATGTTTATTATTCTCACTGTGGAAGTTATGTTTATTCTTTTAGCATTTTTTTGTAAATATTGCATCTACTGAGCTTTTTCCCCCAAGCTGTAGCTGTAACTGGACTCTGTCACTTTGATCTTCTAGTTAACCAAAGTAAACAGTCAAACAAATAAATAAATATTTATTACAACCTTTATTTATATATTTTCATTTATTATATTTATTTGCTGGTTTTAGTCCCCAAATGTGTGGCTTGTTTTCAGGGGATACCTGGGTTAGTATTCATACTTACTATGGGGAATACAGCAAGGACTTCAGAGAAATTACCCTTCTCTTTGTCATAAATAGTATAAGGTCTTTCACATCCACCTGAGCTACTACCAGTTGATCCAGATGGACATCAATTTCCTATTTCATCCAAAGAACAACCCCATAGGTGTACAGATGAATATCCAGTCTAAACTCACTGCCAGAACTGGAAAATAAAACCAAAAACCTTCTGTTCTTCCAGGCATCAAAGGCAGATGTGATGCTTACTGAGATGGTGAGATTGTTTACTTGTTTACTGTATACGTAAAATGTGCCCAAAACCTTTTCCAGACACTACTCAAGGCAGAAGATTAAATTTCACTGGTATAAAACATGCAGAGTGC
This sequence comes from Protopterus annectens, assembly GCF_019279795.1. Taxonomy (NCBI): domain Eukaryota; kingdom Metazoa; phylum Chordata; order Ceratodontiformes; family Protopteridae; genus Protopterus; species Protopterus annectens. The sequence goes on from NC_056730.1 coordinate 798,641,036, forward strand.
TTTGTTACAAGCACATGAATGCACTGCACTAAGGCTAGAGTACTCTAGATAAAAGATATTTTAAATGATGAAGAATGAAATAAAATGATACGTGACAATTATATACAAAGTCACAGACAGTAGACCGATTCCAGATATATTTCATGACCTATGATGATATACATTATTTAAAAAAGAGAAGGTGTTGAGTGTTACAGAGCAGTAAAACTAGGACCATAGTATAGCCTAGATGAATTCTATATTTTCCTCTCAAGTAACTTAACCAATCTCTGAAGATTTTGTGGCCCTTAATATTTATTTGCTAGCTGCCTCAGTAATTGCATGTGGATAGGCCTATTGTAAAACTTGTATTGTTTGTTCTAAAAAAATTCGATATGAACTGATGTTTTATTATTGTGTTTTGGCAAGCAATTTTACAATGTCGAGTTCTTTTGTCATAATGATAAAATATTTATACAACTGAACTGATTTTATATCTATACTGTTTCTACTATTGCAAAAAACGACCAATGCAGGCAAAGCTCCAGGTTCATGGACAGTCTTTTAATAAACACACAAGCTCTTTCACCAAATGCTTCTTCAGGTGTAACATAAAAACTAAGTACTAAAGGCACCATATATCCATATATAACTATTAAATCTCAAAACACATGACAAATTCAAATTCCAATTTAAAGGTACAAATCCTAAACTTCATTCAAAGAACCATATTAAAGTATATAAAAAAATACATGTGTATATATAGAAAAATACATCATTCTAAACACAAGCACTCATAAATTTTATCACAAAAATAACATGAAATACACACACACACACACACACACACACACACACACAAACACACACACACACACACACACACACACACACACACACACACACACACACACACACACATATATATATATGTCTTTAAAAAATGTATGTAAAAAATGCATGCAAACAATCATATACATGTCAGATCATGAAGGTAGCATATATAATAAGCCCTCATTTCCTTCGTAGTGGTCTGGTTTTCAAAGCAGGTCGCAGTGGTATACAATCATTCAGGCCATGTCCTGCATTCCCCCTCAGCCTAATAATCCACTGCGCTTCCATTTCTTTTGTTTTTAATCTCATATCCCCTCCTCTTTTATTCCCATAATTCATTCCTATGACTGAAAACCCAAACCTATGCATTCTATCTGTATTAACAACATGCTTCGCTAATGCATTAAACATGCTTTTCCTGCCGATATGATAAACATGCTCCCTAATTCTATATTTTAGCATCCTGTCAGTCTTTCCAACATAAAATCTACTGCATACCCTACATACAGCTAAATATATCATGTGCATACTCCTGCAAGTGGCCTTGATCTTAAAATCAAACCATTCTCCTGTATCTGGATGCAAAAAGGTAGGATTGATATTTATATATGGGCAAAATGATCACTTCCTATGAGGAGTAGTTACTCTTTGTATAATAGATTTATTAATCTCCCTTGTACCACAAAGGCATCTCTTCAGGGATCTTTTGTTTCTGAAGATAAACTGAGATGTTGAATCTAGATATTTACTAACCTGCTCATTGGTCATTAAAATGTTCCAGTTTCTTCTAACAATACTAGTATACCGATTAATATTCCTAGAATAACTGAATGATATCCTTAGATTATTATTGATCCCCCTTTCTGACATGTGACTTCTATCATTCTGTTTCCATTCTGACAAATAAGGTTTAGTGCTAGTATTTCTCATATTCACCACATTATCTGCATTCTTCTCTATCACATTTACATTATACCTCTATGTATTAACTCAGTGCAGGTGGTATTAAGCTGTTGTTGATAATCCTGCTCACTCACATTAAGCCTCGAGGCTCTATAAAGTTGATTTTGCACCACATTTCTAAAAATATACTGTGGATGCATGCTTCCTCTACTAACCAGATGATTAACCCTACATTCTTTCCTGTGGAGCCTAGTCCCAAGTACATTCATATCATCCCTGTAAATGGTCATATCCAAGAAATCAACATTCATATGTGACCAATTCACAGTAAATGTCAAAAAATTAGTGGATCTATTCAAGAATTCAACAAAATTCATCAGAGTCTCAAGGGTACCATCCCATAATACAAAAAGTTTGTCTACAAATCTTCTAAAAAATAGAACTTGTTTACTAAAGGGGCCCCCTACAAGGTGCTCACTCAAGATCTCAAGTGGCCATCAGTGTATTTGCATAGTTGTTCGCACTCGAGGTGCCCATCACTACACCATTAACTTGCCAGTATATGGATTTTCTAAACATAAACACATTATTCTCTAGAACCAAATGTAATACTTCCCTCATTTGTATTAATACCACCACTACCCATAACAGATCCATATATTTCATGGTAAAATCTATCCCCAAATCTTTGGGAATCATGGTGAATAATGAAACCACATCAAGAGTGACCAGTAGCACTTGATCTCCCAGTGTATTTTCCATAGTAAAAGCATACAGATCCATAAGGAAATGTTCTGTATCTCTCAATATATACTTAGATTTATCTAACAGGGGTCTCACATTTTTCTGAATATAAATCGATATGGCCTCAGTGCACCAGTTGGCCCCAGCCACTTTTGGCAATCCCTGAATTATGGGTATAGAGGGGTGAGGTACCATAAAATGCTGACATAGGTCAACATCTATAATATTAGCACAATTCATCCTCCTAATTTCCGACCCTACCTTCATGATCATGTCATTAACAATTTTTTGTGTAATCAAAATGTAATGGTTTTAGATAGGGACAAATATTATTATAGTATGCATTCATTGTTGATTAATAAGGATTTTTACATTTTGATTACATGACAAAAAGTTACCCAAAAAAAGACACACTTTCTACAATTAAACAGATTTGTCTTGATATCATTGTTTTTGAAGTATTCCATATAGTTTTTTGGGAAAGGGAAAAAACTCATTATACAGACTATTATAATTGTATTCAAATCTATTTGCTGATGATTAACTTAAATGCATCAACATTTTGAGCCTCGCAGTTCAGATGTTATATCAAACATTGTATGGTAATGTATAAGGCTAACTTCAATATGTCAGTTCTGTGTACTCATTTTCTAGGTCAAAGCATTCATACATTACATCAAGAGAAAAGAAACATTTCACATGCTCACTTTAATCATTTCTTGCCTAGAGACAACAACAAGATTTTTAAAGTCTGACTGCAGTCTTTAATATAAGCATTAAAAACCCTTTAATAGCAGCTGGCTTTTGTGAATGATCGTTTTACTTTGCAAACTGGTTTTGCATGAATCTACTCAGAATTAGAGATATGCATCACTTTTAGACCTTCATACCATGAGTAAAACATTTACTTACAGCAAATGAGTTAATATTCCATTAAATTTCACTTTATAAAGTTTCTGGAGATACCACTTCCTTGTTTTCATCGCAGATGTTCATTCTAACATGACGAGAGTTCAAAGGTCACACTGTGTGTGTCTGCTCACACTGCTTCTTCTTCTTCTTCTTTTGTCGGCTTTTCCCGGTTAGGGGTCGCCACAGTGGATCATCTGTCCGCTCATGATTGGCAGTGGAGTTTTACAGTGTCGAGTTGCCAGCCCGGCGCCCAATCTTCCACAGAAGGCACACACATGCACACACTCACACCTAGGGCCAATTTAGAGTGTCCAATCCCCCTACTGCATGTCTTTGGTCTGCTCACACTGCTGTTTAGCTGAAATACCTATTGCGTGCATGGAGATTGAAGTCTGAGCTTGAGACAAGGTTCTAGTGAAGCTTTTTGGGATTTTCGGTGGCAAGTACTTTGCAAAGGTAAGCTAGTTGTTCAGCTTACACCAAAATGAATTACAAAAGCCTTATAATGTGCTCAGTCACCATGTGAAAGAAAGAAAACAAGAAAAAACATTAAAAAAAGCACCATGCCACTTTCCTTTACAAATTGAATACCCCGGCATCATGAAATCCTCTCTCAACTCTCATTTCCAAAAACACCATATAAATTATTAATTTTAGAACATGTTACTTATTTACAAGCTAGATCTATTCATTCTATACACTTTTCATGTGAATTGGAACACTTTGACATTTAATTAAAAGTAACTATTGTGTTTAGCAAAGGGCTACATGTCCAATTGAAAAATATAGCTTGGATTTCAGTGTGAGCGTCAATAATTCGGCATTGGTAATTATATATAAAGGAGCTGGAGATAGTGGAACACTATAGGGTGGACACGGGGTGGACACAGACATTCTACGGTAAATTGTTGAGCTATGGCAGCCATACCTCACACACAGAACAAACAGAGGGGAACCCATCACAGTGGATACCAAGATATGTGTAAGCTTAAGAATGCTAGATCATGGGGATCTCACAGGCATCAGCATCCAGGGTACTCCACAAGTTGCTGGATGCTATGGCTATGTCAGCACATGCCGGTGAGCACATATATTTCCTCAACACCTGTGAGGCTTTGACCAGAAATATCCATCTCTTCCACCAAATAGCAGAATATTCTGAGGTAGTGGGTGCTATAGACTGCACGCACATACTCATCAAAGCACCACCCGGCAAGTGGGGTAGGGACTACATAAACCACAAGGACTTCCCCTCCATCAACTGCCAGGTCATGTGTGATGCCCAGGCCATTATCTTGAATGTGTGTGCTGGCAGCCCTGGAAGCTATCACAACTCCCACATCTGACATATGACACAGCTGTACCTCTCATTTACCAGTGGGTACATCCCATATGGGCGCCTAGTGGGGGATGCTGGCTATGCACTGGAGCCGTGGCTGATGACACCCCTCAGATATGCACACACACTTGAACAAGAATGCCATAATGAGGCACACGCACAAACCAGAATCATAATAGAGTGTGTGTTTGGGGTGCTTAAGTCACTATTCCACTGCCTGGACATATCCAGTGGAGCCTTTCAGTACTCCCATCTACATGTACAGAAATGTTCATAGTATGTGCCATGCTACACAATATGATCCTGCTGAAACAGCTGCAGCAGGAACAGCATGGGGCAAGGCCACACAGCCCTCCACAATTGCCAAGGCCATCACAGACAGAGAGGGACTTGGAGGAGGAACTACTTGATCCTGCCCATGTAGGCAGAAGGAGGCATGCCCAGTATTCCCAAGCCTTGGCAAAGAGACAATGCATAGCACATGCACTGACACAGTAGGGACCCAGGGAATGACATCTCTCTCTGACTCGCACATACAGTAAAAGGGATGCACAACATGACACTTCCTGCTCTTTACCATGTATAGGGAGTGTACAATGTGCATCCGACATAGTCATCCCTCCAGCACCATCCTCAATACTGGCACAGCCACAAGGTAAAGTCAGTCTTCCTATCATTTGCTGAATGGACTAGTATGTTCTGATAGTTGTATTTATTGTATGAATGTGAGCATGCAAGAGAATTGGGTGGCTGAATAGGATGGCAGCAGATAGTGGGAACCTATATGGGCAGCATGAAATCCATAACAAATACTTCTGTCAACATACTAGGCAGTACTAGACAAGGTGACAAACCCACTGCAGTACATGTGGTGGCCCAAATGTGTGATCACAGGACATACACATGCATGTTAGTGAGGCTCACATACCCACCACCAGCCCCAGCCAGCAGGACAGGTGTAGATGACCATAAAGAAAGGTTGGGCTAAGGCGTCCAATTGATGGCAATGGTGGACAGCCCCACTCCAGACCTAGACCGACAGACTACAACAGGTGTGGCAGTTGTATGTTAGTTCTGAAGGGTAAGAAGTCTGTAACTGAAATGTAGGTCAATAAAACCTAAGAACTGTACTCTACTGATATGCCTCCGGTCTACATGATAGGTCAGAATACTAAATGAAATGGAAGCCAACAGAGTACCTGAAATACCAATACAGTCATAGCAAATGTTTAAAGTCAACAGGTATGCCCCCCACAATCCTGTGTAGAAATGCAGTAACATGTAACTGTGAGGTGTAGTAACAGTGGAGCACAGATTACTTGAGCTGGCCCAATCTATTGGATAGATTGTTGCATGTGTACAATATGCAGGTGTCTATGTGTTAGGTTGTTGTGTGTTCAATATTGTGTGGAAGTGGTCAGCATGTAGGCATGGACGGTTGTGTCTTGGTGGCCTATGGGCAGTACTGTGGATGACAGGGCCATGTTCCAACAACTGTAGCACCAACTACAATGCTTCTCAGCAATACCCATGTCAGCAGTTGTCTATGCTCACTGTCCAGATGTCAATATCTGTCACCATCTGAAAGATGGGCATGCCATGAATGTGAGGCCATACATACACACAGTACACAGGCGGAAGTCCCCTAGACAGAGTGCATAAAATGTAACTGTCAACTGCACACAACTTTGGAATTGTACATACAAGTTAGCAGCACATTAGTTGTCCATGTAATATGGAATACTGATGTAGTCAGGACAATCACTGGCAGACCACAAAAGGCACAGTTATGAAGTAATGAGAGACTGCCTATGTCCCCACACAAGGCAGCAGAAAGGGAATGTCCCAGGTATATCTGTGAGTCAGCTGCAAGTCACTTCCATATCACACATGCACTCAGCTTACCCCATCATCAGCCACAGGTTTCTCACAGGTCATAACCTTGCTGTTGGGAATGAGTACAGTATAACCCCACTTCTGTATGGGAATACCCACAGAATGCAGCATGTTGAAGAGGTGTCCTATGCAGGTGTGTCCTTAGCTTTAAGCAGCACCCTGCCTGCATCCAGACCAATGGATCAATATGTACAGGAACTATTGCCATTAACACCTTGCACACTTACCCTGTCACCACAGGGTAATCCACTGTCTTGCAGCCTGGGAATGTAGGAGTGACAGAATGCACTGGTCTGCTACAGATGGCCTGCATCACTAACAAATGGCCGACAGTCCTCAGTAAAAGGCCTGTGCCTCACTCGTAGTGCCAATATATGGTATTTCATGGGGTCCCAACTAAGAAACTAACATAGTCAACAGAACACAAATGCAAGGCCATGTTGACAAATCCCAGTAGTATGCCCCCCATGTCCTACTGCATGAACTGTTGACCAGTCTATAAATACCACTGGGATGAAGGGCCAACCATAGGGATAATACCTGGATATCACTCACATAATGTTAGGACGAGGATAGAATAACAGAGTGGGGGGTGTAGATACATGAACGTCATGGAGTGTGTGATGTCTGAAATTCTAGTGTGTACCCATACTACCCCTGACTGCAAACCCAGTAATGGGTGGGTACAAACCTGCTCACAAACCACAATGTGAAGGGGAACTGACCAGATATATGAGCCCTCCCTCTGGGTAACCTGTGTGAATCTGTACAGCTGAGAAGTATGGCCACAGCAGGATATAGCCATTCTGTTAAGTCTATATATGTGCAAGAAGGGGATCCTCAGCCACCATACTACCAAGGTGCTGGACCATTTACACAGACCCATCAGCAAGTGTCTGTAGTTACCGATTCAGAATTGCAGGAGTGTGCAAGTATGTGTAGGCTGTGGACCACAATACTGGACTCAGCTTCATTCATCTTGTATTTCCCAGTAAATAACTGTGAGCAAATAATTATATCTGTCAATAGTTGATGACAGAATACATTACAGTGTAAAATAGTACGTATGTCTGAATATCTTTTCTAACACCAACCATGTAACACAAGCAGCACAGACAGCGACAGTTACAGTATTCCCCTATCTGTCGCCCATTGTGACTCCATATTGTCAACCTATCTACAGATATCCTACAGAAACAGATTGCTATTTGTAGGTTGAGAACACCAAACCTTGGACTGGAGTACAACCGTACCTGCAATGGATTCACACACTCAATACAGAAGGTCATACTGGGCATGCTCCTGCACTTGGAGAAATGAAGCCTATGTCTGACAACACAGTGGACTATACATATATGTCATTTGCAGATGTCTGTGCACACACACCAAATTGTACACCATTTATGCTTCACACACACATTGGATAGGAATACTCACACATATCTAAGGCCAACACACTATAATATGTCAAACATATACACACACAGATGTGGGGAAGAGAGAGACAGACAGTGACAGATAAAATACCATTATGAGGCCTGTCCCACCCACTACACATCAAATTTGCCGATATCACATAATGTGCTGATGGCAATCACTGTAGATATTCCTTTTGGTACCCTCAGCCCTATAGTGTCTGTGGTGCTTGTGATAACTGTGTAACACAATAGTACAAATCAGTATTCATGTAGCATTTGTATACTCAGTCCTGTCAAATGTAAAGTTGTGTGGGACTGAGTGTGTTTGTCTATGTTTCCAGAGGAATGATTTATGACCCATTCACACACACTGCATTTCCCAGTGACCATGTTAGCACTCCTGCTGATGCCAGTCACCTTGAAATAAACCATCAGCCAAATCTCAACTCTATAAGCTCCATGGCACTTGTGATAACTGTGTAATACTGTAGTATAGCAAACTGGTACTTCCCTTACTTGTACTTTAGCACTGCAGCTGATGTCATTCACCTTCAAAGATATCTTTGGACAGTTCTCCAACATATGAGCTCCGTGGTGCTCATGATTACTGAGTAACACCATACTACCAATACATAACTAGGCAGGGGGTTGAAACTCAGTACTGACAAGTGTGTGTGATTGTTATCAGTATCCTGTGTGGGTGTTGGTGTGATTGTGTCAATAACAAAATCCATTGCAGCATGGGTTTTGCTAAATTTTCATATTGAGGACCCATATGTCCCAATGTCACATTACAAGCCCAACAGTTGTCAAACACCATAGATGTTGTAGACAACCCACAGCCACATATTTATATACAGCAACCATTATAATATGCAGAGACCTCTCTCCACCCATGGATCATACACAGACACGCTTGGCTCTTTCTCTCTTTCTTTCTTCCCTTCCCCTCTGTCCCTCTCTCTCCCCCTCTCTGGTAAATGTAGAAAAATGCATCTGGCTTGCATAGGCAGCAGCTTGACTTTGGTAGGTAATGCTCATGATCAGCTGATGTCCTGTGTAGGAATTGGAGTCCTCCACTTGCTAATTGCATGTGGAACACCTGTGGTATCATTCCTATAACCAATTGCATGGAAAACACTCCTATAAGTAAGCACTGCAAGTGGGTGTTGGCCCTTCTTCACTGTGAGCAGGACTTCATGGGGGTGTGTGACAAACAGCATCACAGAGGGTAGTTGGAAATCCCTCTTACAAAAAACACTGTGGAGGCAGGCCAACAGACTGGAGAGAGATGCTCCTGACATGGGGACAGAATGTAAGTAGTGCTGTTCTACATTTGAAGTAATATTGGTTTAACAGGGTCTGTGTAGATATGGCTGTTCTGCATGATTTAAAGTCTGGCATGACAGTGTTATGTGGCTGAGAAAACTCTCATCCTGTAGGGCTATCTGCAGACTGGCCAGAGTTTGGAGTCTTAGATTTGGTGTGTTACTCACACATTTTCTGTCTTTATAAATGCAGTAGCATACTTTGATAATTGTAGTCAGTAAATGTTAACATCCATGTGTGTTACTGGCTTCATATCCCTCAGAAGACATATGTCACAACAAACCCTGTTACATCAACAATGTTTTCAGTTTACATCTGCAATATGTTAATATTGGCCCTGTGTTTGTGCCTCTGTCCCCCAAGTCTGTCACCCTTTGTACATATGTCAAGCAGAAAGAGGTGAATATGTACAATATACCATTATTACCTGACATAATTCCTGATATCAAGCCAGTAATATATCAGACTGCCAGACATGTAATGTATAGAATGCCTAATAGTTGAGAACAAAACCTGGACATGCTGTTGTAGTCTGTACAGTAGTGAGGTCTGTGTACTTATGGTGATTGTTGATAGAGTGTCTGTATTATGTAGCAGTGTATTGTGATCATGTTATATGGCCTGTGTACAGACTGCGGTAGATGTCAGTGTTCATAGTCCTGTTCTATCTGACATTGTATGCTACTCCAGTTTCTGATACCCTGTCAGCCTGTAGGGCCAGACTGAGACATGTCCCATACCACAGTCAGGCATCAGACTGCACTGTAAATTGGGCTAGTATATGTAGGGTTAGTGTGTGAGTGGCAAACATGATGATGACTTTTGTTCAAACAGGCCATAGACTATACTATTACTTAGGCTTACCATTATGTGACAGTGAGTGTGTGTGGAGATTCGTTGTGGGTATGCACTTTCACACTGGTGTCTGTTACTGCATGCTGTTACAAGCCTCTAGTGCCTGTTATATTTGCAATTACATGTGTATTCCCCCATAGGTAAATTGGGTTAGTGTTGCGGCAGTCTGCCTGTAGTGTAGACAGTGCTTGGTGACATGCATAGCAGCTCAGTGTATTTACCCTATCGTGATGTTATGTCCAGATATTTGTCAGCTGTACTGTTGCCTGGCCACCATAAGTGTTGTGTATTTCTGACAAAGCAGTGGGCTAGTGTGACGATGTATGTCACTAACTAGTGTGAAGTATGTGGCTTGGGACCTCTGCTCCTCCAGTTAATATGTGTAAGGACAGACAGGAGGGTGTGAATGTACCAACTGTGTGAGCTTATCTAGTCCAGTATTTCTGATATATCCCCATGTTCATGGTTTTAAGCATCCCCTTTGTCAAGCTTGTTCCACATTTCTTGCACTAAGGCGCTCTGTGTATACTTCCTGACTGATCAGATTTCTTCAGACTGTCCATGTTTATTGCTCATATTTCTTCTGTATTCCACAGGATCATTACTGTGATTTGTGTGGTACTTCGCTATGATGATTCTATAATGTCTGTCAGTAAATGATGGCGTACATGTCAGTTTCAGGAGAGCCTTCCTTCACAACATGTATGTTGACACAACCTCTGTCACTGTAGCAACATTCTCCATTTATAACTGCAATACATACATTACGTTCCCTTGCACTAACAGGTTGAGAGTTATGGTGCTGAGGTATGACTCCACTACATATCATGGGCATATGTTATATATATATATATATATATATATATATATATATATATATATATATATATATATATATATATATATATATATATATATATATATAGATATATAGATATATATATATATATAGATATATATAAATATATATATATATATATATATATAAAGATATATATATATATATATATATATATATATATATATATATATATATATATAAATATTTATAGATATAGATATAGATGTGCATGAATATGTATATATATGTGTGTATATATATATATATATATATATATATATATATATATATATATATATATATATATTGTATAGACATATATCTATATCCTTTTATGTGTAAACATGAGTGTTGTATATACCTTATCAGATGTATTCCACCATATTAATCTGTATGTGTATATTTACATATAAGAACATGACTGATTCAACACTATTTTCACTTACAAGTATTAAACAATTTTAGTAGTCAAAGCAGTTGTTGACTACTATTCAGTATGTGTACTGGATGATATATTTGAAAAAACAACAGGTATCTTCACAGCTCAGATGGCTTAATGGTTAACTGCTGTGACTATAGTGTACAGGTCCTGGATTCAAGACCTACCGGGGCTATTTATTTTGTTGCTAGGCAGAAAAACGACTGTTGGATACAGAGTGGTTAAGGCAGTTTTGAGCAGTTTTAAGCGGGTTTGTGCAGGTTTTATTAGTAGCAATAAGTACCAATGTAGGGGTTCTATTTTCAGTGTTGCCAAGTAAGTGTGTGTGTATGTGAAGGGATCTACTTCAGTTTGCAGAAGATATATGTCCCAGGATATCATTTGTCTGAGAACTAACTGGCAAAAAGTAACATTTCAAAGCAATCATCTTGTGGAAATTCATTCATCAAAACTAGTAGTGGATGTGTAAATGCCCTATTCCCCACTGTACAGCTGTACAGCGATATTGCAGTTGGTATATATAGTTGGGTGTGGTTGTTGTGAGCAGAGCCACCCACATTGGGGTTATTGTCGTGTGTATCCCCCCGCTTAGTGTGCTGTTATACTGTACAGTTTATGTTAACAGTTGAAGTAGTTGTTAATCAAACTGTGTGTGGTTGAACACCACCCCACACCCTCCAAAGTGGGGGGTCTGTGCCACCCACACCAGCATACCTATGTTTACCAACTCCAGGATTGCACTACATTGGGGAAGAGTTCATATACGCTGCCAGTACATTATCAATGACATAAAACTGGCAGACTGATTATTTACTGATGTGATGTTTTGGCAATTTGGTTTTGGTGGAATTACATAGGCCAAAATGAGTTGACTGGAAAATGAAGTACATCCATGTGAACAGTATTCTCTGTGTACTGCATCAACACCAAAGACACTGTTGGTGCGTTATTCACATATATTTGGTGTGTGCCACCCAGTACACTTACCATTGTCCACTGCAGAAGAGCTGCTTACATCAGCCACCATGCACTCACCTGTATACACCACTTAGACCTATTAGCCATGTGGCACATACAGTAACTGTTATACAGACCTGTTGCTTGTGTTCAACTGTACCTAGGATATGACACAGTCAATGTTTCACCACAGTGTCATATCCCTTGTAAGAAAGGACAGCAGGCCAACATCCTGCTGACACATAGACACCCAGAACACAAACAGAATACATTATGGAGACCACAGTCAGTCAGTGCTAATAACAGCTATAATGCATCATGGCTGGACAGCTACACACCCTAACATGTAAGCATTAATCATTCCAGCTGACAACACATTAAACAGCATTACATTGCTAAACCTTAGTACATTTACCCTGTGCATCAGAACCATAGTAGCATGTCCCTGCATAAATGGTATGGATAACAGGGATGTTGCACAGGAATCATCATATGCACAGGGTGTGTTGTGGGTTTGCCAGAGACCTAGGCTGAGCCATTTGGTTGACATCATGTGTATGGGTTAGGGGGTTATTTATTAAATAGGCTGTGCAGATGTGGTGTGTGTACATATGGAGGTGCCCTAGCTGTGTTGGTGATATGTGTGTGTGTGTATGTATGCACACATTTCTGCCATGTGGCTGCCCAATACAGGAGTCTGTTGGACAGCTACAGACCATACATGACAGGATGTACAGTTTATCATGTCCGACCAAGGATATGGGAACTGTGCCTGCCAGGGGTTACATGGTGACTACCAGGCAGAAGCCAAGATATGGTACTCTCCCCTGATGATGACAATTGCCCACTGGATCCGCATCCCTGTTGGCTCAGGCCAGGACCACGTGCACATGGCCTGCTGTGCTGTGGTGTGGACAGTACCCCCTGCAGTGCTGGTGTTGGTACTGCCACTATGCGAGCAACCGTGAATTGTTGCACATCCACGTAGACCTCCACCTGTTGGTGTTGCTGACCTACGTCCACTTGGCTGATGCCCTACTCCCACCCCATGCTCTACCACAGATATCCCATGGTTGAGGATTCCCAACATCTCACCCAACCATTTATCCATGACCTCTGCAAAATAATGGTGGGCACTTGCAAGATCACAGATGCAGTCAAGTACAGCAGGAAGAGTAGCCCTCTGGAGCCTCAGACTATCTCTGGTGTAACGTTCCACATGTGCCTGTGCCTCTATGATGGCCTGCAACATGTGCCTGGTAACACCTGTTGTTGCACTTCTTCCAGGGGCATGATGGTTAGCAGCCCTCCTATGAACACCCCTGGACATCTGCCTGTGTGGTACCTCACCAGTCATCTGGCTATGGCTGCTGTGTACAGACACACTTTCCTGTCCCATGCCACCACCCACCAACTGTCCCTCATCTATGGCCACTGGTGATGGAGTATGTATGGGCATTGTGACTGTGTGCGGGGATGGGGTGGATACAAGTGGGATGCCAACCAATGTCACATATTCAGTCCCTGACAATCCTGCCTGTGCCTCACTATGCTTATCATCATTGTCAGAGTCTGTATGGACACTAACATCAGTTTGCCTACAGGAAGGACCCTGACCCACCTCGCCACCTGTGAGGGGCAGACAAGAAATGTATATTAAGACCTGTACATTATTGTTTACTTCTACACACACACACACACACACACACACTTACAGATGAGGTGGCACAAAGATATTACACAGACCTCTCATTACCCATTAGTCAACATGCATGACATATGGCACTCAACAGCATGCACAGCAGCAATACTCAATCCTTGTTACCAACATTACATATGCCAGTGTGATGTATGAGTTGTGTTAGTAGGTGATGCCCCTTTCCCTGGAACACACTGCACCCATGCACACAGTATTGCTGTGCACCTGTAAATCACACTGGCATGTACTGTGCATCATACCTCACAAGTTTACACACCATTGCTGAATGTGTATATGTGTGGCAGTTATGATTGCTCTGTTGCTCACAGCCCCTACGTGTTTGTCTGACACATACTCGGGATGATATGAGGACTGATGTCAATAATTAATGGCTGCCCTTTGATTTGCAGATCTCATCATCAGCAGTGCATGTATGTGCAGTAAAATACAGTTACACTGACAACCTTCAAAGTTTAATCTGGATATGATGAGTGTACACACCTTTGTTGACATGCCACCCTCTTCTATGATATGCAGTGGGGCCCCAATACTGCATTTGTTAACATTACATACACCTGATATGTGACATATGACCTGGGCAAGCCAATGCAGTATCAAGCAAATGTGTTAGTTGTGCAGATGCTGAATGGGATGCATACAATATGTTGTTTGCATAAGTGTTCACACCCTTAATGCAATGGTTTGTTGAAGCACCTGTTAAGTGAACTACAGCAGTCACTATTCCTTGGAGGGCTATAGTAGCATGGCCCATCTTCACTTGCCATTATTTGGTCACTCTGCCCTACAAATGTCCCCCAACTCTGCCAGATTGCAAGGTCAGTTCATGTGCTCAGTCCTTGGAGGTCACACAGTGGCTTCACTATTGCTGTAGAGTCAGTGTTATGTCTGGCACAATTTATAACCTTCACTTTGTTCAGATACAGCCATTCTTAGCAAGCTGTGGATGTATGCTTCAGTTCACTGTTGTGATTCAAGCTGACACCCCTCCCCATCCTCAGCCTTATTGTAGATGCTTGACAACTATGGGCCACACATGAGTGTTATTTTGCAGTATTCCAAATTCCAAACAGCATGTCTACCAGCCTTGTTCCAAGTAATGAACAACAAACATAAAGGTATAAACTGGCACCAGCAAGCTAAATATTGGGGATAGTGACCCTGAGGTGGAGAGAGATGTTGCTTGTGCACCACATGTATTTTTATAAATATTGTCTGTAGGTTTGACATAGGTTCATAGGTTCATAGGTTCATACTAGGCTATCTGCCCGAGGGCATTTACAAGCCTAGCCCGTAGTTTGTGGCTTGCGCCACCCCTTTGGTTTGGGGAACTGTGCCCATTATTTTGCTGTGCCTCTGTCGAGCAGTGACACTGAGGTAATCCCTGGGGTATACTTGCGATCACCCATCCATTGGTCAAGATTTCTCTTGAACAAAGCCAGCGAGGTGCTTTGCCTCACATATACCGGGATTTTGTTCCACAGCATAGGGAGTCTTTGGGTAATGAATCTATCCCTCCAGCACGTTCTATTAATGGCCGTGTCAAGGTTTAGGTCTCCCGCTCTAGTGGTTCTAATGGATCTAGATTTTTTGAGGTGAAGCATGTTCATCAAGTCAGGGTTTGACAATGCCTTGTATGTCAGGCACAAGTCCCCCCTGAGCAAGCGGTAAGCGACTGAATATAGTTGGAGTTCTTTCAGTCGGGCAGCATAGGACATATTTTTGAGACCCATAATCCTCTTGGTGAGGAACTTTTGTGGCCTCTCCAGTTGCTGCAAGTGACGGGTCAGATACATTCCGAATGGGGCATTGTACTCAATCATTGGTCGGATGAGTGCTGAATATAGGGAGACTATGACCTCCCTTGATCTAGATGTGAATCCCTTCATGATAAGGTGGGCAATGTAGAAGGTCTTCCTGACTATTTTTGCAACATGAGTGTCGAATGACAGATTGCTGTCAACCTGGGTCCCCAGGTCCCTAATAACTTCTTCTGTGCTCAGTGGATTTCCACTTATATGGTAGCTAGGGGTAACCTTGTTTTTCAAGGGTATGACTATGCATTTTTTGGCATTTAACTTTAGGCCGTGGCTTTGGCACCAGTTATCTGTATCTATGAGACCCTTCTGAAGGATATTTGTGTCAGATGTGTTTTCAACTACGGCACCCAGTTTGCAGTCGTCTGCAAACTTTGTCAGCCATAGCCTCCCATGCTTGCTTGTACATCGGAAAAGTAGATGCCAAACAAGAGTGGGCCCAGGACTGAGCCCTGTGGGACACCACTTGAGACAGGCTTAGAGTCAGACATGGCATCGGCCACTCTGACCCTGTGGGTTCTGTCACTCAGCCAGTTAGCAACCCATCTTGTGATGTATGGGTTAACATTTAGGCTGATGAGTTTTCAATGATACCGAATGGGGTATTGTGTCGAAGGCCTTTGCCAGATCGAGGTAGGCTGTATGAACTGCCTTTCCCTCATCAATGGCTTTGGTGACTGTTTCAAAAAGTCAACCAAGTTTAAAAGGCATGACCTGCCTTTGACAAAGCCAAACTGGGTTGGATCCAGAGTCTGCAAGTTCCTATGTCTTTATTTATGAGATCCATTATGATCCTCTCCATGGCTTTGCAGATAAGGCTTGTCAAGCTGATGGGCGGTAATTTCAGGGTCGGTGGAGGCACCGCCTTTGTGGAGTGGGACTACAGTCGCTGTGCGCCACTCCTGGGTGCGTATCCAGGTGAGGCAACGATTAAACAGCTGTCCTAACTGAGGGTTTAATTCCTCGTTGAGTGCATGTAGCACACAGCCGGGGACACCATCAGGTCCCATGGATGCTGTGTTTTGCCTTAGAGAGCGCCGTTCTCACCTGAGCATTTGAGATGTTTGGGGGGCTGCAATCTGTTGGTATAGATATCTCTCCTTTTGGGGGGGAGGGGGGGGAGAAGTTTGCACTGAACCTGTCAGCCAGTATGTTGGCAATGGCTGTAGGATCAGTAATCTTCTCATCGTTTTGAACTAATTCTGAGCATATCTGGGAGTTTCCTCCCAGGTTTCTAACATAGCTAAAGAAGGCCTTATGATTGTCTTTAGAGTCTTTAGCTATTTTTCTCTCAAAATTTGCTTTGGATGCTTTATGAGAGCTCTCAGCTTTTACTTATAGTGATCAAAGGCGTCTTGCCTTTCAAGGATTTTGCTCTATCATGTAGTAGCTTCCTCCTTTTGTTGTAGAGTTTGTTTATGGCTGGGGTCCACCAGGCTGGACGCTTGCCTTTGGTACAGAGAATCTTTGTTTTGCTTGGGATTGCCTTATCCATGCAGTCCTGCAGGTGCTGGTAGAAGGCATTTGTAAGTGATTCAGCGGCTAGAGTACTGTTTTCCGCCGGCTCGGGGGCCTTGAAGGAGACCACACTAGTCTTTAGAAGTGCAAAGTCAGCTTTAGAGAAGTTTTTTACTGTGGTCTTTTTTGTTTCAGGAGGGGGTGGGATGAGGACCTCCAGCGAGATAAGTTTGTGATCTGATCTCACCAGTGAGGGTATACTTCTGGTGTTGAACATTTTGCTCCCATGTTCGTGATGATGAGATCAAGTATGTTTTCTCCTCTTGTGGGGATAGTGACTAGTTGTTCCATGGCATTTGAGTTTATGACTTCCAGGAACTTTTGGGCTAGGGTGTTTGGGCTTGAGTAGTGTTCCCAGTCTATATTTGGGTAATTGAAGTCACCCAGTATGATGGTATTTGGGGATACATTTATTCCCTCCAGTGTTTTCAGGAAGGCCAAGTGAGATTCCTGGGTCTGTGAGGGTGGCCTGTAACATGCTACAATTTGTAGAGCAGTCTTGCCTATGGTTATCTGCACCTGGATGGTCTCTGATGCATTGTGCGTTGCCACCAATCTTGAGGTGTAGGTATCCTTGATGAATATGGATACCCCTCCTTTCTTGGTATTGTCCAGATTTTGGGGCCGAGCATGATATGAGGTAAAACCTGATAGTGCTGGGGTGCTCTCGAGCCTTGAACCAGGTTTCTGTCACAGCACAGACATCGATGTTCTCCATACTGAGAAGGGCCTCGAGTGCGTGCATTTTGAGATTGAGACTTCTGGCATTGAGCAGCATTACCCTTAGTTTTTTCCTTTTTGTGTTCTAGGGTGGAAGGTTTAGAATTTGAGCCTTGCCTAAAAAGGCACTATGGGGTGGCAAGAGCCTTTGCCAATATCCGAATCCCAGGGGTGACAGGTGCAAGCCGTCCCTTGCGAAGCAGCGTGGCTTGCCCAGCATGTCATCCCAGGCAGACAGACACTGGATCCCCTTTGAATGACACCAGAGTTTAAGCCAATTGTTAAAACTGATCATCTTATCTCTGTATTGTGGCATCATTCTTGGTGAAGGTAAGATACTGCTCAAGGTCAGGGTCATACCTGCCTGGGCTACATAATCGGAGAGCTCCTCAATGTCTCTTTTCATGTAGTCCAAGGAGTGCGTCTCAGGTCGTTTACACCAGCGTGGACAATGACTGAGTCGTACTTGTACCTGCTGTTGAGAGACCTGAGTGCTTGCTATGTGGCGGATTCTAGCCCGACAGGCAGCTTACTGTGACCTTCTCCTTACTCAGTCTGGTGAGCGGGACGTCAGTGTGTCTGACTATGGAGTCACCAATGACTAGTGTGTCTGGCATTGTGTTTGGCCTTATGGGCTGCGACTGTTTGACACTCTGACTGTGAGGTCTATGTGTTGCAGGTGCTGTGTTTTGAGGTGGTAGTTGTTTGGGTGTATGCTTTGGTGGTCTCTGCTGTCTTGGTAGATTTTTGATCAGAGCCTCCGAGTATGTCTTTGTGTGTTTATGTGTATGATTTGTGGTTGTGATGGTACCATGTGAGACTGGGTGTATAGTGTATGTGGGAACCTTCTCCTCCTGTCTGGTCTTGCCAGTCCTGTGTTGAGAGAGCTCAGCCTCCAGTTTGGCGTATAATTGCATCTCTCACATGTATTTGTGTTTTGTGGGAAGAGGAGAGGGTTGTCTGTGTACATGAGGCAGTTGTAACATTGCCTCAATATTCCCAGGTTCACCAGCTGAGCAGGAGAGGACACTAGCAGCTGATCCCTCGACATGCTAGAAGGAAATAGACAACAAATTTTAAAAGAGTTTTCGGGATGTGGGTGAGCAAGAAATGGGGTTTGCCTTTTGGGGTGCTATCTATAACAAGAGTGCTGTATCAAGGTGATAAGTACTGTAGGAGCAAGTGCTAGGTTATAAAGATAGAGTATAGTCTACTTGGAGTCAAGTAGAGATGATCTTTTTAGTTATAGGATACGCAGGTTAGATCAGTAGTATAGTTCGAGGAAGGTAGTTATAAGGGAAAATTTGAAGAATGGAATTTAGATGGCCCAATTGGTTTAAACTTTGCTAACTGCAGCTGCCCTAGTGTGCAACTGCGGCAACTCCGCGCTTAATTACGCTACAGCTTTAGCGCGTTTTATACCAGGGGGCTGGAAAAAGCTAGGAAACTGGCCCAAAACGACCAATAAGCTACTAGTTTCTGGCTGTAACCTCATGACAGCATTACACATTGCAGCACATGCCTTTGGGAGACTTGATGTTATGCTTATGCTACCTGTAGAGAACCCTGGATGATATATCATGTGGGGCAACTCTTCCATCTGATTACCCTAACCCATAGGCCACACGTATGCAGAATCCAGGCAATTGTCAACAGGTCCTGCACAGGCAGCACTTTCTTGACATTCCTGCAAGTACCTCAGTGCTGCTGCATGTTTCTGGGCAGTCTCCATGACCAGTTTGCAACATGTTTTGTCATCTGTTTTGGATGGGCATCAGTATATTTTCTACATCAATGTTGTCCCATACTTCATACACACATACATGACTGTCTGCACTGTTTGCCATGGTATATGCAATGGTAAGATAAGGCTACTTTTCCCACTCCTGAGTGCTACCTTTTTATATGGGATCTATTTCATGGTTTGTAAGATGTGTGCAAGCCATGGCTGTCTCTGTTGCAGGTGAGTGGGAAAATGTCATGGAAATACTTCGTGGACAGCAGACCATTACTTGGTGGGACATTGAGACCCTGTATTTGATGGAAGGTGTATACTCAAGAAGAGTGAATGCTGTCAGTACATCACAAGCTGCTTCCACAATATGTTATTTAGAGTGTGTGCACACATATGCTTCCAGTGATTGTTAAGGTATGTATTCCCCATATTTGTTGTCCTAACATAGGATTCCATATTACACATTCATTGCTCATGTTAGGATCACATTACAGGTTGTAAAAGGTGTGGAATGTGGTATTGTTGTTCTTTGTTGTTTATATCAGGAACAGTTTCCATTGTAATAGTGATGTCTACACTGTTGTAGCCAGTGTATAATGGTAATGTTTCAGACATGCCCCTACTGTAGGCCATTTGTCCCACCATTATGTTCATCTCTGTCCACACATCTTGCACTGACAGGTTGTTAAGTATACTGCAGGACTCTTACATACCCTTTAGATATGTCACCATGGTGAACACTGTGATGCAGTGCAGTTAAAACCAGCAATAAGTGAACATGTACAGCATGCATTATGGGTAGGTGTGTTAAATGTGTGCATGGCAAATAGTGTAGCCATAACATGGCCAGTGTATTGGCAAACCTGAACAAAACAACACCATACTCACCAGCTACAGGCTGCTGCCCCAGTTGTATACCAGAGGGATCTAAATAGTTGTGTGAGAGAAGTAATGTCAGTAACCCCATCTATGACATTGGTACAGGGTGGGAGCAGCATTTCAGCACATTGACAGTACAAACCCACAGTACTAGAGATTATGCACATCTGTTCATTACTACACTGCACCAACTGACTCTCCTATCTGACATATGCATGTATATACTTTGCAGATGAAAATGGATAAGCAACAGTGGTCTAGTAATGTGCCCTGGGGCCTTACCTGCATGCTCCTCATCCATTGTGTGGGTGGCATCCACCACCACAATGCTGTCTTCAGCCTGCTGGGTTGGCTGGTGGGTAGGTGCCCCAAGGCTGGTGAGGAGCTCCTCAGCATGTGTCAGTGGGGGCTGGATGGCATGTCCCCCACCTGTTGCTAGCTGGTCCCTCCTAACTTCTACAGCACGCTGATGGGCGTGCTGGATCAGATTTGTGCAGCAATGCCACACCTGCTCATAATTTCGGTTGTGCAGGCTGACATCATTTACCCTGTGGATGAGCTCATTCCACAGGAGGTCCTCTCCTGCAGATCCTGGGCCCTGCAGCTAAATAGGATGGCATGATGCATGATGAGGTAGTGGATGATTGCATCATTTTCCATGTTTGCGAATGCAGGCAGACATTCCTGGGATTTTGTACCTGAAAGACATAAACAGTAAAAAAAGGTCACAGGACCTTATACGGTTGTCCACATGCACATCAACAGTGGATATTACTTGCAAATAATCCAGACTATATCATAACACTGTAAGCTATCATGGCTTTGGCATCTTGCAATACACTCCTGGCCCTGACCTGTCCAGTTCTCTCAATGTTGGAGACTTAATGGCATAATCCACTATTCACCATTAATTTCTGTGTAGAGGGATGACAGTGGCCATCTTCCATATGGATGGTCTGTGGATGGTGGCATGTGTGTGTTTGACTGTAGTGTGTGATGGAACTGTGAGCACATGCCTGTGGTCATGTAGGAGGAAAACTGTGATGTTCTCATTTTCCATGGAGATTTGCTGTTGTGGCCATCAGTCAGCATTATGTCTATGCTGACCATTGATGCAGGCAGGAGTGTGGTTGATGTGCATATCCCCCTGTACTAATGCTGTGGACAGGGTGCCACTGTTCCTGCCTATCCTGTCTGATGCAGGTTGCCTGCATCCATGGCATGTGTGCATGAGGTGTGCTTTACCCCCAGTACAGGTTGACTTGTGTTACTGGCTCTGACACTGCATACATATGTGGAGACATGGTTACAATTGGCCTTGGTGATTTGGATATGTCTGATTTCTACACATAGCCAGCCTTACATGAAGTCACCTGTGAAGCTACATGCTTGCTCAGATAGAGGTGCACTTGTTTCCAAGTTGTGGTATGCACCTATGTGTCCCTGTACAGCCACTATAGCAACCTATTATGTGCTTTGTGTCTTGCTGCTGTCCACCAAAGGGAATTACTCTATTGTTGGTGGATAATGGTTGTACAGGTCAGGTACTGCCGATTCCATATAGCTACAATGGATCTGAAGTGTACACACTCCTGTTACAATGCATGGTGCTTGTGCAATTGGAACATGACCCCACAAAAGCACATGTCAACACAATACCCACATGTGATGTGTCCCATACCCTGCTCAGTTCAACAGGGAACATAACCTGTCCTGTGGAAACATATGGGAATTAATACTCAGTACAGTAAGCCAGTTGAATGTGTGCACACCATTGCACTGATATGTTGTGAAAACTCACGCTGAGATGATTACAGTATCCATTTGTCTTGGTTTGTACTCTAACATGATATCACATCTTCACTTGGCAATGGTTGCTCACCTTCCATGAAACAGCTTTGTTTCTTTTTCAATAGAATTGTACAGGCTATGGGTCACATTTGAGGTGAGAAATGTTTTGAGATGACTTTCTGTGGTCTCATTGGCATACAGCATACAGAACTGGCATTCCAACAGGGGTGTATACACTTTGATATCCAATGTATATGGGTGTTGATATAGCTGTTAGTGGTAGGCATGGACAGTGGGTCATAACACAGTTGTACACTTCTTTGATTACTATGTGATAAGCATACCTACTGTAGTACCTATATCAGTGTCATGGAAATACAACAATCAGTATCAGTACACATTTTATTTTGTATGCAGTGATAGTGATATTACACATCCTGTTTTCCGGACTGCTTGTGACCCATGTTATTACTTCTATGCCTTTCAGCTGGACATACGCATACATGCACATGCTCAGGGGATACCTGGTATACATTTGTGTTCTTTGTCATTATGGCACACTGTATTTGCAGTCTTGCAGCTCAATCATATGTCTCAATCTGTTATACCAGGACATGTGGTCATTGGTCCACATCACTGGGTGACAAATCAGGGAAGTCAATTTTGATAAAGTGTTAATATAACTGCCATAACACAAGTATATGTGTAAGTGATTACAGATATCTGTCACAACTGTGAAAATTGTCCAGAAGAACACTGTACAGTTGAATGTTATTAATTCAATATATCACATGCAGTTTAATACGCAATTTGCAACACTGCTTTACTATGTTCATGCCCTCTATAGGTATCCTAGATTTACAATACAAACATGTATAATACTCATATTCACAGGTAACATATGGATATGGGTAACATCCCATTTACTGGCCTAGCAGTGGCACAGACATGACTGTTTGACAGAGACTCTAGTGGTTGCCACATGTGAGCTGTCCTTTCCCAGGGTGTGTCAGGCTCCTCAGCTGTGACCCAACCTATCCACCTCTTATAGTAGCACATGTGGACAAAGCCTAACATTGGGGGGAATGTATAAGGGCAGATGGTAAATATGCCTATTACAAACCTATGAAGTTTGTAGCATGATGCATTTTGCATTACCATGACTGTTCTGAAGGTGGTGGGGTCTGAAACTCATGTGTCTGTCATGACTTCATTATTTCCATCTTCAGCTATTTGTTAGACTAATTTAGATGTTTGGAGGAACAGAACAAACACTATGATGGCTAAATTTTGACATTCTGTAAAGATCTTCACAGTTGACAGGTATGGCCCTCTGCAGACAGAGTCAGATGCTATGTCCATAGCATTGGTTCAGCAGGAGATCATTACAGCAAGTATTGATGACACATACACATATTTCATAATCATCTATTCCATTATTGCAGACCAAGTAAAACATTCAATTACATGCTTATATGTTTCACATACCTGGTTTATCTTCAGGTTTCAGCTGTGTACAGGTTATCTTCTTGTTTCTTATTTCTTAATTTGAGATTTTGTTTATGTGCTTTTTTTTGGTGGGGTCTCTCTCTCTCTCTCTCTCTCTCTGACTCCATTACTGAGATTGAGCTTGTTGGAATAGGTTGCAGTATGGCTTTTGTAGGTGATGTTCATGTTCAGGTGATGGCCACTGCACCAACTGCTGATCTCCACTTGCTAATTGCATGCAGGCAGCTGTTTAGTTCTTCCAATAGCCAATGTCATAGCAACCCACTGCTATAAATAACTATATCATGTGAGTGTTGTCCCTTTACCTTTCTTGTAAGGAAGACATCCTTCATGTGTGGAGGCAGCAGTGTTGCAGACAGCAGGTAGGAATACATCTTACAACAGGACTTGTGGACACAGGCCAACTACATGTTTGTACAAGGTTTCAGATCTAGGGACAGTGTGTGAGTATTGCTGTTATATGCATTGAATACTGCTAGTTTTACAGGGTTTGTGTGTACATGCTAGTTTTGCATGGAATGCAGTCTGTCTGCATAGCTCTCAAATGTGGGCCTATCCACATAATGGCCAATGGAATGGCTGTTATGTTTTGTCTGTTCCCCACACAGGTCTTGTCCCTGACATATCACTAGCATTCTCTCCGTTGATTGCTATCAGTACATGGTAACATCCATTTATGTTTCTGACTTCATATTCCTGAGTAAGGGTATGTTGCAAACAATCCTGTAACACCAGCAACTTTCACAGTGTATAACAGCAATATATCAAATATGGCCTTGTGTTTCAGGCTCTGTCCTCCACCTATATACCAGGCATTGTCAAGATGTCATGCAGTAAGAGGTTGATAGGTATGGTCTATCATTATTTAGTGCTGGCATTTCTGCTATAATTCCAGTGATGCTGTGGACTCCCACACAAGTTGTGGAGTAGGGTCCATATATATGAGGGCTACATCTGGACAAAACATGTGTGACCCTGTACAGTCTGGAGGTCAGTGTATAGAGAACACTGTTGTATGGCCTTGTAAGACATTTTATGGGGAGGGGTATTAAATGTTTTTAACCTAGGCTGTTACAACATGTGAGGAATATCAGTAATAAGAAACATAAAGGTATATAGCTGTACATTTTCATATGTTTCACCATGGGAGCAATGATGGGCTAGAGCCTACACTGTTGCACACAGTTCTGTTTGTCAGTGTGATAGTGACATGTTAAGTTAAGTATTATGTAATGGATACATTTACATTGTGACAATTGATAATTTTCCCCCTAGGGGGTTGACTACAGAGTTTAATTGGAGGCTGTTGAACTACATCTATTATTACGTGTTGTTTGATTCTTGTCTTCAAGGCAAGTGTGTTTTTTACCTTTGTACTATTTAAAGGCTTTAGCCTAGACAGCAATGTATGTTATTTTTTGCAGATTACTGTATCATATGTTTTCTTTGAGAGTTGCATTATTCAGTTATGTATTTAGAACACCTAAATGTTATGAGAAATGGCATAAACAACTGAAATAGTACACAAATAAACATTTATATGTATGCAAACATGTGTGGTGTCATGTCCTTTGCATTGTGTGTTGGTATATGTTTCATTCAAAAATTCTCATTTTTAGGAAAGAATCAGACACTGGCCATTTGAAAAGGTGGCAACTGTAGGAATGATGGCTGTTTGATATTCTGTGCACCCAAGTATTTATGTATTTATATATGTATGCATGTTGACACAACAGTACTATTCACATACCAGATCTTGGTGAATGCAACATTTGAGGCCATACAATACCAGAGTAAACATAACCAGTCCAGGATTTAGAACTTTATTGCCAGGGAGTTACACTTTTATTTAAATATGACCTATATGGGTCTATTACTGTCATATTGTAAGGATTATTCAGTGGAAAACATACAATTTTTTATAGTGCCAGGTGACATTTTACTCCTTTATATTTATTTGGTATGACTACTACAAGCAGGATTGTCACTCACCAGCCTCATGATGCAGCCTTTGCAACCTACTGGCATGGGCTTCCTGGTTCACAGCCCACTCAGCTGCAGCTGTAATAAAAATAGAGAAACATTTATGCATACCTATCCATCACATACACAGGCTAGACTTTGGTAAACAATTATTGCTATGAATACTCACATAATGTTGGGACATTTCACCTGTCTCTTGCTTCTTGGACCAACTTTGACAAGAGCTCCCTCTTCCTCTGTTTCAAGTCAGCATAGTGGTGCTGGACCTGTTCACCAGTCCGAGTGATACCAGTGGCATTGGTGAGATCATGGGTGAGACTTTCCAAGG
Source organism: Protopterus annectens (assembly GCF_019279795.1). Taxonomy (NCBI): domain Eukaryota; kingdom Metazoa; phylum Chordata; order Ceratodontiformes; family Protopteridae; genus Protopterus; species Protopterus annectens. The sequence goes on from NC_056730.1 coordinate 798,667,479, forward strand.
GCTTCCCCTTTATATTGGGACCCGTGGTACTGGTCCTGCAGCAGTCTCATATCATGTTTTTTACCAGGTGTCCTACCATAACCTTGGATTCCTGTATGCCCCAGCACTGCACCCAAAAGTGCCAACACCTGCCATACTGCCTACAGTGGAGAGCTACAACCATTTATGAGCTGTATTCCTGCCATGATACTAAACTACTACTACTAATACTAGTACTAAATATTAACAATCCTTGGCAGAAAAGCATCCTATATTATGGTCGCTTTGTTGATGATTTGTTTATCTTATGGAAAGGGGGTGAAGAACAATTTAGAAGATTTCATAAATATCTTGATATGACTACTTCCTATTTGTCTTTCACATCGGAATGTTCGAGGCATATCATTAATTTGCTGGATGTTAGCGTTAGCTTCAATGATTTAGGCACCTTGGACTTTAACCTTTATAGAAAGAGCACTTGGAGGAATCATTATTTGCAAAAAAGCAGCAGGCATTCGAGACATATAGCTAAAAATATCATGACTAATGAAACAAACAGGATTTACAAACGATGTAACTGAGAATCAGCAAGAAGCCGAGAAGTAAAATTTCTGCAGGATAACCTCAGAGCTGGAGGGTATAAAGAGCAGGATTTGCATCCTCAGGTTAGTGTACAACAAAGTACAGTCAAACAGCCAAACACGAACACTAGATTTGCTTTGACTTATAGTTCTGATAATACTCAGATTATAAGAGTGATCAATTTTGGCCTGTTTTGACCCAGGACCCACAGCTAAAAGACATCATTGTAGAATGGCAGCAGTTCTGTTATAAGAATAGAAAGAACATAAAAAGGCTTTTATGCACCAATTCACAGAACCAGAACCCAATAAAGGGACAGAAAGGCACCTATATGTGTGGCAATTGTAATATTTGCTCACTGATAGACAATAGCAATCAGTTTGTGCATCCCCTTACTGGTAAGGAATACATTTTTAATGGCAAGGCGACTTGTAAAATGCCTAATGTTGTTTACTTGGCAACTTGTAAGAACTGTACGTCATTTTATATAGGAAAAACCAACCAGTTGTTCAAAAAAAGAATACAAAGACATCAGAGGGATATCATCAACAAGGATTTGCACAATGCATTAGCCTGTCATGTTGATTCAAACAGTGGTCACACATTTATGTACAAAGTTATTGAAAATGTTTTTGTTGGACCAAGGAGAGGTGACACTGATAATTTAACCGAATTAAAGGAGATTAAATGGATAATTAACTTGCGGGCTGATCAACTCCCAGGTCTAAATAGCGTGGTCCCTCTGAAACCAGCTCTGAAAATTAAGAGACCCAAGTTAGATAGTTATGAACATCCTTGGTGAATGTGCTACATTTATGCACATGAAGCAATTGATATTAAAGGAGGAACCACCCTTATTTATCAAATCCATAAACAAATTACCTTTTCTTAATGTTCTCTAATTGTGTATTAAAGCACATTTATTAGGTTTATATAACAACTGTTGTTAAGGGAGTCAGTAACTAAATTATTCAAATTTACGTTGAAGGGATTTTTTATTGAAGTCCCTTAGTTGTGCGTTCAAGCTTGCGCACCTTGCTGTAAGAAAAGTATGCATCAGATAGACTATTATTGATGAATAATAACAGAAAGCAAGGACACTTTGAAATTTAAAGAAATTTTTAATTATGATAACAAATGACTCTTGGCTGCCATACCAGAGGGGCATTGTTTAGCTTTCAAAGTTTTTCAAAGGTTTTCAAAGTTATTGGGTGTAAGGAAGCCGCCGAAAGTAAATATGAATGCATTTACTCAAGTCTACGTAGCCAATGTTGTTAACCACTATTGATGTCTCCCAATTTTTATAGAAACATACTCAAAACCACCACAAGCAAGCATAAAATATTAGTGTGCACTAGCGAACATAGGTTTATAAGTTCCTATGATAGCGAAAGCTGTCTGAATGTTTTAAAATGATTTGACAGAGAGGTTTAATGGATGAGTCATCAGCTGTTCGTCCACACAGCTAATTCTAAGATTTCATGAAATAATTTTTTTGAGCTTTATAAACAAAGCACAGTTCATGAATTGTCAGCAGAGGGTTGTGTTATGCACACTGGAATGCTTGGTTTCACGTATTATGTTGATTAGTTATATAATGACTGTTTCTAAGCTGTTTTTTATATACAGCTTATTTTAAAGATCGCTGGCTTACTATCAGGTTATGTCATGCAAAGGCAAGCTACTAAACAAGGGTTGTGATTAAACAAAAAGTATGATCTTCCACCAATCACTAGCGCATATGCATCTGATTGGTTGATTACACAGCTTAATTTGCATATTAGGCTGTGTCTTCAAAAAGGCGGGAAATGGAAGTGATTGTGCTCTTGTATGCAAATAAGGAGGTAATATACCCACATGGATTGGCTGATAGCTTTTCAACCTGTGTTTGGATTGGTCAGAAAATTAAAAGCCTTCATTTTAAAGATCAGTGCTGGTCCCATCTTCTGCATTACGATCTGAGGAAGACACGTGTTGAAAGCGCTTATCGTGTGGATTTTAAGGGACTTTTTATTTTGTTTCTTGTTTTTATTTTGGTATCAGTTCATTAAAGGAAGTTTGATTTTGGATTTTAACAGCTCGTGGATTTGTTATATCTGGAGCCACTATTTTTGGTGAACATACTGTCTTTGTGTTTGCTTGTTTTCCAATTTTTGATACAGTCCACCACAGTGTTGGGGATATTTTGTTGTTTTTGTGTTTATATGGGGGATTCACTACTTTATTACACTGACACCTCACATCTGGGCCTAATACACCACTCTGGTTGTGAAATATCAGTCACTTATTACATAAATATGCAAAAAATTAAATTTTTAATGTTTACATATACCAAATGGAAATGTCTTTGGCAAGGCTCGAACTGTGAATGACTACATGCAATGCATACACTCTAACGAGTACACTATTGCACTTATGCTTATGCTGGATGTCTATTGCTTTTTAACTTATCCTGCCGTTTCAGCTGGGTTAAGCATAGCTAAGCAATGGTCACACCCACACAGCTATGCTTAGACTTTATTGCATATGTAAAAAAAAAATATTTGTAGTGTTTTTTTATTTATACCCTTCAGTATATCCATGCTAGTGCTGAACCTGTTATTCTAACAACTTTCTGCTTTGTGGGATGATTGTCCCTTATGGCATTGTCCAGATTCCTTATTCTGACAGGTTGGGAGATGTGAGCTATGTGCTTATGCTAAATCTGTTATTCTATCAACTTTTGGCTTGGTAGGGATGATTGTCCCTTATGGCTTTGTCCAGATTTCTTACCCTGACAGGTTGGGGGTGTTATGAGCATTCTCCCTCATTTTAAATTGAGAATGGCAATTCTGGAGTGCAGGGAGAGCATGTATTATGAGAGCTCTGCTCTCAGACAGACCCCCTACACTCCTACATGGAACTGTGTCCATTTTACAGCACAGCAGTGTGCCTTCATACATATGCATGGCATGCTGCCATGATGAACAGGAATGTTCCCTGCCATGCAGGAATAACTTATTCCTGCATGGCTGCTTGCTGAATATGGGGGAATAATTTTAACTGGATGAATACTATGTTTAAATATTTAGGGATACACATAAAAACACATTGGAAAGATGCTGTACAAACAAAGTACATAATGCTAACAAATACTATCAAAGACCACTTAAACAAATGGAGCAAAATGTTCTTTTCTATGGAGGAAAGGTTAACTTTAGTCAAAATGATTATATTACCCAAAATGTTGTTTGTTTTCCAAATAATAATAGCTTCTCCTCACAAAAAAATTATTAAAGCAACTTAACTCTTTATTACTTAATTTCCTATGAGTTCCAGAAAAAAAAAAACAAGAATTAGTCATGCATGGCATCATAGAAATTGGGAAGAGGGCGGAAAAGCATTCCCACACTTAGAATTATATGCAGAATCTATAATTTTCAATGTTATAAGTCAATGGCTAAATTATAAATACACTTCAAATTGGAATACTTTGCATAAAACAATATTAGTAGATGGCAATGTGGAAATAAAAAGTAATTACATGTTTTTGGAAACTGAATATGCTTATTTGGTCATAAAAAGGTTGTGCTATAACACAAACAAAAAAGAATACTTCTCAACACTTGGTTACATAGCAAAAAATTTTAAACAAATAATGAACAAAGACTACAAGATGAGAGTCCTTTTATTTTTAATGTTCCTGTGATGATTGGGGAGAGATGGGCAAAGGCTGTCAGCTTAGTCAAATATAATTTGATATATAATTCTATCAACTGTATAAATAAATGTAAAATACAGGCTTGTGTTTTTAAATGAAAGAAAAACACTGTAAAACGTGAACTTCAAGATTGTTACAACATTGCCCCCTAAGTCAAGCCTTTCAAATTTGTCTTTTGAAATTGAAATGATTTTATGACATTCTTTGATCTTTAAAGTTGGTTCAGGTCAGGCTGGCTGAAGACATTCTGTCTATTGTGTTAACTTAGGACTAATTGTTAGAGTGTATATGTGAAATGCCTTTTAGTGTTGTATTCTCCTGTGCAGGTGTTAGCTTGCTGAATAATGCAGTTTCTATTAGCCTGGAAACTCAGCGCAGGTATCAAGGTGATGCAATATGAATACTGGGAAAACCTAAGTGTTAAAAATGATGTAATCTGTGGAGGACCCAGAGACATGTTTGTTAGTGATGTTTTATAAACTGTGTCTCAGATAGAGACTGAAAGCATTTTGATCTTGATATCCAACTTATCAGCACTCTGCCTTGTGCTCACATGTAAGTTTTTAGCACTGTGATTTCTTGTAGGAATAGTTAAAGCTAGTAAAGATTAATTAGGTATTTTTCTTTGAAATCAGACCTGTCCTACTGTATTATTTTAAGTTTTGGTGTGATCTCTGAACTCTCAGATATCTCTTGGTTGTAGTGGTTTTGTCTTGTGTTTAATTATTTATTATTAATTATTTTTAAAACCTTCTACCAGTGGCTGCTTTGTGTAGAGATAAGCTCTAGAATACATTGCAATTTATAGAGTTTACTGCCTAAGTCACTCCAAATTATGCATTGAGACTGTTTAGTCATACTACCATTGGATATTAATATTGCACAGTAATAATTGGACACCCTTTTAAGGGCCTTTTAGTAGCTGATATTATTAACTGGGTGGTGGCAGTAATTAGTACTGTATAGTCTGGGTAAATGGGCACAGTTGGAGAATCTGTGTCAGCCTTCTTCTTCTTCTTTCAGCTGCTCCCGTTAGGGGTCGCCACAGCAGATCAACTGTTTCCATTTCCTCCTGTCCTCTGCATCTTGCTCCGTCACACCAACCACCTGCATATCCTCTCTCACCACATCCATAAACCTTATCTTAGGCCTTCCTCTTTTGCTGTTACCTGGCAGCTTCATCCTTAGCATCTTTTTCCCAATATACTCTGCATCCCTCCTCAGCACATGTCCAAACCAATGTAATCTTGCCTCTCTGGCTTTGTCTCCAAACCTTCCAACCTGGGCTGACCCTCTAATATACTTATTCCTAATCCTGTCCATCCTCATCACACCCAATGCAAATCTTAACATCTTCAACTCTGCCATGTCAAGCTCTGACTCCTGCCTTTTTGTCAATGCCACTGTCTCCAACCCGTATAACATAGCTGGTCTCACTACCCTCATGTAGACCTTCCCTTTCACTCTTACTGGTACTCGTCTGTCACAAATTACTCCTGGAACTCTTCTCCACCCACTCCATCCTGCCTGTACTCTCTTCACCTCTCTTCCACACTCACCATTACTCTGAACTGTTGATCCCAAGTACTTAAACTCATTCACCTTTGCCACCTCTACTCCCTACATCCTCACCATTCCTCTATCCTTCCTCTCATTCACACACATATATTCTGTCTTAGTCCTGATGACCTTCATTCCTCTTCCCTCTAGAGTATATCTCTACCTCTCCAGGGTCTCCTCCACCTGTTCCCTACTCTCACTACAGATCACAATGTCATCTGCAAACATCATAGTCAACGGGGACTCCTGTCTGATCTCGTCTGTCAACCTGTCCATCACCATTGCAAATAAGAAAGGGCTCAGAGCTGATCCTTGATGTAATCCCACCTCCACCTTAAACGTATCTGTCACTCCCACCGCAGACCTCACCGCTGTCACACTACCCTCGTACATATCTTGTACCACTCTTACATACTTCTCTGACACTCCCGACTTCCTCATACAATACCACAACTTCTCTCTAGGCATCCTGTCATATACTTTCTCTAAATCCACAAAGACACAATGCAACTCCTTCTGACCTTCTCTGTACCTCTCCATCAACACTCTCAAAGCAAACATCGCATCTGTAGTGCTCTTATCTGGCATGAAACCATACTGCTGATCACTAATCATCACCTCCCTTCTTAACCTAGCTTTCACTACTCTTTCCCATAACTTCATGCTGTGACTGATCAATGTAATCCCTCTGTCGTTACTACAGCTCTGCACATCACCCTTATTCTTAAAAATCGGTACCAAAACACTTTTTCTCCATTCCTCAGGCATCGTCTCACTTTCCAAGATTTAATTAAACAATCTAGTTAAAAACTCCACTGCCATTTCACCTAAACACCTCCATGCTTCCACAGGTATGTCATCTGGACCAACAGCTTTCAGTGCCTGTGAAGTTGTATAAATACTTATCTCAAAGTATGTGTGTTGTGTCAGCTACTTGGCAGGGACATGAAGCACTGGTTGGACAGAGAGGGTACTGGAGGTTTTAGCTTGCCCAGTTAGGCTGAGACCTGGACCCTATAGCTGTGCCATTGGGGAGTCTTATTGGGGATCTGGTGAGCAAGGGAGCAACCACCCCAGACTGACTATGATCTCTGTGTGCATTTAAGGTAAATTGCACTTTACTGTGTGTATTAGTTATCCTTTCCTCTTCCATGAGATGACCTCCCTGGTGTTAGTGGTGAGGATTGAGGCTCCTTGATTACTGGGCCAGGGCACGGCCGTCATAGCATTTACAAACAAATGTCTAGACTCTTATAACGCAAAAAAATAGGAGAAATGAAAGGAAATAGATTAATATTTTGGTATCAATTTCTTGATTATACTTATATCCAGGAGCCCAATTCCCTCATAGCAAGATATAATATAAATCTGTATGGGGCACTTCTGTTTATATGGGGGTTTCACCACTTTATTACACTGACACCTCACATCTGGGTCTAATACACTACTCTGGTTGTGAAAAATCAGTTACTTCTTACATAAATATGCAAATAATTAAATTTTTAATGTTTACACATACAAAATGGCTTTGGCGAGGATTAAACCATGAATGACTACATGCAAGGCATACACTCTAACCAGTACACTATTGCACTTATGCTTGCAATGGATGTCTATAGCTTTTTATCTTATCCTGCCATTTCAGGTGTGCTAAGCGTAGCTAAGCAACGAGCACACCTGTGCAGCCACGCTTAAACTTTATTGCATATGTAAAAAAAGTATATATTTGTTGTGTTTTTTAATTTCTACCCTTCAGAATATCCATGATAATGCTAAACCTGTTATTCTATCAACTTTCTGGCTTTGTAGGGATGATTATCCCCCCTTATGGCTTTGTCTAGATTCCTTACTTTGATGGGTTGAGAGGTGTGCGCTATGTGCTTATGTTAAACCTGTTATTTTATCAAGTTTATGGCATGGTATGTATGATTGTCCCTTAGGGCTTTGTCCAGATTTCTTACCCTAATGGGTTGGGGGTGTTACAAGCATTCTCACTCATTTTAAATTGCCGAATGGCAATTCTGGAGTGTAGGGTGGGTGTGTATTGTGAGAGCTCTGCTGTCAGACACATCCCCTGCACTCATACACAGAGTCATGTCTGTTTTACAGCATAGCAGCGCACCTTCATGAATATGCATGGCGCGCTGCCATGCTGTACAGGAATGGTCCCTTCCGTGCAGGAATCAGCTATTCCTGTACAGAAGCTTGCTGAATCCCAGGGACAATCTCTAAATGCTGGAAATGTGATAAAACTTTATACGCAGACTGAATACATATGTTTATAGAATGTAAAACTGTAATTCCTTTTTGGAAGGAATTTAAATCCTTTATAAACGTGCTGTGGTCGGAAAAATGTGAAGTGACTAACTCATTACTATTATTTAATGCTCCAACCCCAGTGTGTATTTCAAGTACACAAGTGCACCTCCTCTGGTCTCTTCTTGCTATAGCAAGAAAAATCATTACTTCAAATTGGAAAAGTAAAAAAATTATATAATTTGTGGAATTTATATCACTGGCCAAAATTGTATGTAACAGAGAATTGTTGACTATAGCCTCAAGAACTTCAAGAATGACTCATAAACAATTGGCTTGGTTAAAACTTAAAAATTGTTAGATAAAATGTGAATGTATTAACAAAAGCATATCTGTTATGGAAGCTGTATATAGTTAGGTTTATTTTCATAGTTCAGTAGTTTTGTTATACTTGTACTTTTTAAAAAAAATCAATAAAAATTATGTGGAAAAAATAAGTTAAATATTCAAATAACAAAAACGCATTTTGCAAAATGGTTGTACTTTACATCTAAACAGCAGACTTATAACCAATGAAATTTACTGATATTAACCTATTACAACAAGAATTAAACATTTTACAGAGGAATAAAAACACATAAAAGAAATAACACAGCCACAAATACTTATAGGATTTTGATTTAGTCAAATTCAGACATAAAAAGAAGTTACTGAAATACAATAATGACATTTATATAATACCAATGCTTCTCACCCTGCTCAAAACATTTTAAATTAATAATGTAAAAATAGCCTCCCAGAGAAAATAACAGGCACTTGAAAAATGCATCAGTACTCATTATTGATAAATTGAAGTATCAGTCTGATATTTTCTGCTTCTTCCTTAAGACACAGCTGTATCTCCTCCTGAGGTTCTGCCCTTATGACACTAAAGAAGGTACTCTCATAATAAGCATGGTCAAGCAGTAGAAAAACTGAATGATCACGTGGGGGAATTAACCTACCAGAAACATCTGCTACACTGACCAGCAATTCACAAACCTTTTGTTGTTTTAAATGGTTGACTAAGACCATTTACAACGGACCAAAACCTGAACAATAAAAGTGAAGGTAAAAAAATATTAACTTATAAAAAGCAGAGCAAAGTTTACAGCCAGCAAACCACAAGCATTTTTCAACGTGAATAGACTATAAAAGGTAGGTATCACCCTTTTGTGAGATCTCAGGGAAGTTGACAGCATAGCCTACTCAACAGTTTAATCTAGAGGAGAACAGTAGCCAAGAAAAAGAATGTTTGTATATAATGGAATAGACGTATAAGTCTATCTGTCTTTCTGATAGCGAGCCATGTGGCCATTAGGGGGCCATACCCTTCAAAATCATTAATAGTATGAATTGAAACATTTGATATACAAAGTTTGCAGTTGTTTGAGGTTTTCATGTAAAATGGGAGTAATGAATGGAAAGTTAGCTTCTATAAAAGCAATGAAGATTTATTTATATTGCAGACTGAGCCTGAGGGTGAGGAAGAGCCTATTTTATTAATAAAAGACTTAGATTTTAACCTTAATATGCTAGAGAAATGAGCAGTATGAGCAAAATATGAATGAATGAAGCCTCCCCAATATGAGTTTTTGGCCTAGCATCCAAGACCCCTTTTCTACAACAGTCTATGTGGACCTGTCTTCCAATGTGGCCCCTACCTACAGTAACTGAATTCTGAACAAATGATGAGCACGCACACACACACACACACACACACACACACACACACACACACACACACACACACACACACACACACACAAACACACACACACACACACACACACACACACACACACACACACACACACACACACACACACACACACACACACACACAAACACACATGCACACACACACACACACACACAAACACACATGCACACACACACACACACACACACACACACACACACACACACACACACACACACACACACACACACACACACACACACACACACACACACACACACACACACACATACTCTGAAGTCGCATGTAAGGCTTGTGCAGTTCTTCAATTCTCCACAACTTTCATATTAGCAAGGTAGATCTGCCACCATCCTAGATTATTAGGTTAGAAGCTTCACAAAATAGTGTGCCAATCTTGGTAGATAGCCAATACAGTTATTAAAATACATTACTGTTAATGTCCTAATTAGCCTTGCTTTGCTAGCGGATGCAGCAGCTTGACAACTTACAGTGCTAAATAACATCCCTTTCTCAAATAATAAGTAATACATAAATTAAGTAGTAGCTACATGATCTTAAAAATAAACAAATACGTTTTATATATAATATAAACAAAATTAAACTACATTAAAACAAGTTAAATATGCAATGACATGAAAGAATACTTATGTTGGCCGATAATAATAAAGAGAGTGAATGATCGTATGTGTGCTCTTACACTGATGTTGGTGTGGAGAGGTCAAGAGAGGTCACATGACCATGTGCTTTATAATTAAGGAGGAAGCGAGGGTTGTTCCCCTCTTCCATTTTTAACCAGATTGATTGCCTTCACGTGTGTTTATTTTCCTCTGTAAATGTATGTTTAACCTGACTTTCTTACCCTTAAGATGATACTTCCAACAGGTTATGGGCTCAGGAGGAAAGTAGGAAGCCAATGGCACAGACTATGTTTTGATGGAGATGAGAAAAATTATGAGTTGTGGGAAACAAAGTTTCTGGGACACCTGTGTTTGCTAGGGCTGAAAGATGCCATTTTGCAAAATGTGCAGCATGACGCAGAAGATGACGAGAACGAGGAGGAAGGCGATGACATTGCTGAGAAAAATGAGGAGGCATATGCAGAACTAATACAGTTCTTAGATGACAAAAGTTTGTCCCACATCATGAGAGAGGCCGCAGACAACAGTAGAGAAGTGCTTCAGATCCTGAGAGACCATTATGCCGGGAAAGGGAAGCCAAGGGTAAATAGCCTATGCACTGAATTAACAAGTCTCCAGAAGGCCATCAGTGAAAGTGTCACAGACTATATTATTAGCACTGAGACGACCATTATGGCACTTAAAAATGCTGGCGAGAAGCTCAGTGATGGATTACTAATTGCGATGATCCTGAAAGGGTTGCCTGAAACTTTTAAACCATTTGCAGTACACATCATGCAAGATGATGACAAGTTGGGCTTTGGTGAGTTTAAAACAAGGTTGAGAAGCTAGGAACATACCGAGAAATTTAATGCCAACATAAGTAATGATAATGTGATGAAAGTAAGTGGCTTTGGGAAAAGAGTAAAAGCAGAGATTATATGCTATGGCTGTGGCCAAAAGAGACATAAGGCATGAGAATGCCAGAGAGAATATAAAGGCCAGAGACAGTGGTGTAGTTTGTGTAAAAACTCTAGCCACAGGGACAGTAACTCCAGATGAAAGAAGAAAGACAATGTGAAACAAGCAACTGAGGTGGATGATCACACATTTGTCTTCAGAATAAATGAGCATCAAATTTGTGAGTTAAAACAGAAGGGATTAATGGTGGACACTGGTGCCATGTCACACATAATTAATGACCTGAAAAAGTTTAAATGCTTTGATGCAACTTTCTAACTGGAGGAACACATTGTGGAATTAGCTGATGGAACGAGAACCTGTGGGGCCACACAAAAGAGAGGTAATGCAGAGGTATGGCTGCTAGACACAGAGGGGTGCAAAGTAAAGGTGATGATGACTTGGGCACTGTATATCCTGACGTATCCACAAAGCATTTTTTCTGTTAAGGCAGCAATGTCCAAGGGGGCCTTGATCAACTTTAAACAAGGTCGGGACCAACTCATCTACAAAAACGGCACCAGGTTTGACATAATTGAGTGTGATAGACTCTATTATTTGGATGCATATGATGAAGAAAATGATAGTGAGATACATTACGATGCATCTCAGAGCTGTTATGACATTCAAGCATGGCATAAAATGCTTGGCCACTGTAATTTCAAAGATGTGTCAAAATTAGAAAAAGTGGTAAAAGGAATGAAAATTAAAGGTAAAGCTGAGAGACTAGATTGTGAAACCTGTATGCAAGGGAAATTTGAACAGAGCAGAAACAGAGAACCAGATGCAAGAGCAAAAGTTGTGTTTGAACTAGTCCATACTGATTTGGCAGGCCCAATTGTGCCAGTAGCAAAAGACGGCTTTAAGTACACTTTAGCATTTACTGATGTTTACTCGGGTGTAACATTTGTCTACTTTCTGAAAGCCAAGAGTGATACAGTCAAGGCGACTGAAAAGTTTATTGCAGATTCAGCTGCTTATGAGAAGGTAAAGTGTATCATATCAGATAATGGCACTGAGTTCATGTTGAGAGACTTTCAGTCATTATTGAGTAAAAATGTTATAAGACATGAAACATCTGCACCTTACTCACCCCATAAGAATGGGATGGCAGAGAGAAATTGGAGAACACTGTTCGAAATGGCAAGGTGTATGTTGCTAGAGAGTGACTTACCTAAAGAGTTGTGAACATGCAGTGATGACTGCTGCTTTTATTCGCAACAGATGTTATAACAGGTGTGTGGGGCAGACCCCATTTTTATGCTAACAGGGAAGAAACCTGATCTTTCAAGGATGAGAGAATTTGGATCAGTGTGTTATGCATACAGACAAAATAAAAAGAAGTTAGATCCAAGATGTGATAAGTGGATCTTCGTCGGATATGATAAAAACAGCCCATCATATCTGCTTTATTATTCTGACACAGGAAGGGTCCTCAGACACAGGTTAGTCAAGTTCTTTACTAAGAATGTAGCTGAATGCCAGATTCAGACAGACCCAGAAGTGATAGATGAAAATCTTAATGCCAGAAGAAGTGTGCATGTTAAGTCAGAATCAAAAGCTGACAGTCAAGACAATAGTAAGGCAAGAAGAGGAAAAGCAGGATACACACTATTCTAAAAGAGAGAGAAAACCACCTGCATACTTGAAAGACTATGAGTGTAAAGTTGAAAATGATGATTATGTGACAGTTAATGTTGACCATTGTTACCGATTAATATGCAACACACCACAGAGCCATGTCTTCATCCAACTCAGAAAAGTGGGTCAAAGCTATGAAGGAGGAACTTAAGTCTTTAAAGGAAAACAACACATTTACATTCACCACTCTGCCGGAAGATAAAAATGCAGTGGGGTTAGGCAGGTTTTCACGGTAAAAGACAATGCAGATAATATAGAGACTTACAAAGCTAGATATGTAGCTAAAGACTACAGTCAAGTTGCTGGTATAGATTATAACAAAACATTTGCACCAACTGCAAGTATGACATCTGTATGAAGTCTAATGCAGATGGCAGCTCAGTATGATTTAGAATTGCACCAGATGGATATACAAATGGCCTATTTACATGCTCCTATAGACTGTAAGGTGTATATGGAGCAACCTGAAGGTTTTGAAAAGAAATCAAATAATGATGAAAAATTGGTTTGTAAACTGAATAAGTCATTATATGGATTAAAACAATCAGGGCGTAACTGGAACAAAATGTTGCATGATTATCTTTGTGAAAATAGTTTTATCCAAAACCCCACAGACCATTGTGTATATACTAGACAAGCTGAAAATGAGAAAACAGTTCTAATTATATGGGTTGACGATCTCATTATAGCAGCTAGTGACAATGAATCACTAAACGATGTAAAGGAAATGCTCAAGGCTAAATTTAAAATGAAAGATCTGGGAAAGCTAAGACAAAGATCTGGGAAAACTAAGACTACCAAAACAGCAGAGGCCACCAAAGCAGACACCCAAACAACTACCACCTGAGAACACAACACCTGCAACACATAGACCTCACAGTCAGAGTGTCAAACAGTCACAGCCCTTAAGGCCAAACACAATGCCAGACACACTAGTCATTGGTGACTCCATAGTCAGACACACTGACGTCCCGCTCACCAGACTGAGTAAGGAGAAGGTCACAGTAAGCTGCCTGTTGGGCACTAGAATCCGCCACATAACGCAAGCACTCAGGTCTCTCAACAGCAGGTACAAGTACGACTCAGTCATTGTCCACGCTGGTGTAAACGACCTGAGACGCACTCCTTGGACTACATGAAAAGAGACATTGAGGAGCTCTCTGATTATGTAGCCCAGGCAGGTATGACCCTGACCTTGAGCAGTATCCTACCTTCACCAAGAATGATGCCACAATACAGAGATAAGATGATCAGCTTTAACAATTGGCTTAAACTCTGGTGTCATTCAAAGGGGATCCAATGTCTGTCTGCCTGGGATGACATGCTGGACAAGCCACGCTGTTTCATAAGGGACGGCTTGCACCTGTCACCCTGGGATTCGGATATTGGCAAAGGCTCTTGCCACCCCATAGTGCCTTTTTAGGCAAGGCTCAAATTCTAAACCTACCACCCTAGAACACAATAAAGGAAAAACTAAGGGTAATGCTGCTCAATGCCAGAAGTCTCAATCTCAAAATGCACGCACTCGAGGCCCTTCTCAGTATGGAGAACATCGATGTCTGTGCTGTGACAGAAACCTGGTTCAAGGCTCCTGAGAGCACCCCAGCACTATCAGGTTTTACCTCATATCATGCGTTCCGCCCCAAAATCCGGACAATACCAAGAAAGGAGGGGGTATCCATATTCATCAAGGACACCCACACCTCAAGATTGGTGGCAATGCACGATGCATCGGAGACCATCCAGGTGCAATTAACCATAGGCAAGACTGCTCTGCAATTTGTAGCATGTTACAGGCCACCCTCGCAAACTCAGGAACCTCACATGGCTTTCCTGAAAACACTGGAGGATAAATGTATCTCCAAACACCATCATACTAGGTGACTTCAATTACCCTAATATAGACTGGGAACACTACTCAAGCCCAAACACCCTAGCCCAAAAGTTCCTGGAATTCATAAACTCAAATGCCATGGAACAACTAGTCACCATCCCCACAAGAGGAGAAAACATACTTGATCTCATCATCACGAACATGGGAGCACAATGTTCAACACCGGAAGTATACCCCTCACTGGTGAGATCAGATCACAAACTAATCTTGCTGGAGGTCCTCATCCCACCCCCACTTGAAATAAAAAAGACCACAGTAAAGAACTTCTCGAAAGCCGACTTCACACTTCTAAAGACTAGTGTGGTCTCCTTTAAGGCCCCCGAGCCGGCGGTAAACAGTACTCAAGCCGCTGAATCACTTACAAATGCCTTCTACCAGCACCTGCAGTCCTGCATGGATAAGGCAATCCCAAGCAAAACAAAGACTCTTTGTACCAAAGGCAAGCGTCCAGTCTGGTGGACCCCAGCCATAAACAAACTCTACAACAAAAGGAGGAAGCTACTACACGATAGAGCAAAATCCTTAAAAGGTAAGACACCTTTGATCACTATAAGTAAAAAACTAAGAGCTCTCATAAAATCATCCAAAGCAAATTTTGAGAGAAAAATAGCTAAGGACTCAAAAGACAATCATAAGGCCTTCTTTAGCTATGTTAGAAACCTGGGAGGAAACTCCCAGATATGCTCAGAATTAGTTCAAAATGATGTGAAGATTACTGATCCTACAGACATTGCCAACATACTGGCTGACAGGTTCAGTGCAAACTTCTCCCCCTCCCCAAAAGGAGAGATAGCTATACCAAACGATTGTAGCCCCCAAACATCTCTAACGCCCAGGTGAGAACTGCTCTCTCCAAGGCAAAAAACACAGCATCCATGGGACCTGATGGTGTCCCCGGCTGTGTGCTCCACGAACTCAACGAGGAATTAAACCCGCAGTTAGGACAGCTGTTTAATCTTAGTCTCACCTCTGGATACGTACCCAGGGAGTGGCGCACAGCGACTGTGGTCCCACTTCACAAAGGCGGTGCCTCCACCGACCCTGGAAATTACCACCCTATTAGTTTGACAAGCCTTATCTGCAAAGCCATGGAGAGGATCATAATGGATCTCATAAATAAAGACATAGGGAATTTGCAGACTTTGGATCCAACCCAGTTTGGCTTTGTCAAAGGCAGATCATGCCTTTTAAACTTGGTTGACTTTTTCGAAACAGTCACCAAGGCCATTGATGAGGGAAAGGCAGTCCATACAGCCTACCTCGACCTGGCGAAGGCCTTCGATACAATACCCCACGCGGGTATCATTGAAAAACTCATCAGCTTAAATGTTAACCCATACATCACAAGATGGGTTGCAAACTGGCTGAGTGACAGAACCCACAGGGTCAGAGTTGCTGGCGCCATGTCTGACTCAAAGCCTGTCACAAGTGGTGTCCCACAGGGCTCAGTCCTGGGCCCACTCTTGTTTGGCATCTACTTTTCCGAAGTACAAGCAAACACAGGAGGGTTATGGCTGACAAAGTTTGCAGATGACTGCAAACTGGGTGCCGTAGTTGAAAACACATCTGACACAGATATCCTTCAGAAGTGTCTCACAGAAACGGATAACTGGTGCCAGAGCCATGGCCTAAAGTTAAATGCCAAGAAATGCATAGTCATACCCTTCAGGAAAAACAAGGTTACCCCTAGCTACCATATAGGTGGCAATCCACTGAGCACAGAAGAAGTTATCAGGGACCTGGGGACCCAGGTAGACAGTAGCCTGTCATTCGACACTCATATTGCTAAAGTAGTTAGGAAGACCTTCTACATTGCCCACCTTATCATGAAGGGATTCACATCTAGATCAAGGGAGGTCATAGTCTCCCTATACTCATCACTCATCAGACCAATGATTGAGTACAATGCCCCATTCGGAATGTATCTGACCCGACACTTGCAGCAGCTGGAGAGGCCACAAAAGTTCCTCACCAAAAGGATAAAGGGTCTCAAAAATATGTCTTATGCTGCCCGACTGAAAGAACTCCAGCTCTATTCAGTCACTTACCGCTTGCTCAGAGGTGACCTGTGCCTGACATACAAGGCCATGTCAGACCCAGATTTGATGAACATGCTTCACCTCAAAAAATCTAGATCCATCAGAGCCACAAGGGCGGGAGACTTAAACCTCGACACGGCTATTAATAGGACGTGCTGGAGGGATAGATTCATCACCCAAAGACTCCCTATGCTGTGGAACAAAATCCCGGTACATGTGAGGCAGAGCACCTCGCTGGCCTTGTTCAAGAGGAATCTTGACTAATGGATGGGAGATCGCAGATATACCCCAGGGATTACCTCAGTGTCACTGCTCGACAGAGGCACAGCAAAATAATGGGCATAGTTCCACAAACTAAAGGGGTGGCGTAAGCCACAAAACTATTGGCTAGGCTTGTAAATGCTCTCGGGCAGATAGCCTAGTATGAACCTATGAACCTATTTTCTGGGCATTGATTTTACCCAGAATAGAGGTGAAGTAAAAATGAACCAAAAGTGGCACATTATGAAAATTCTTGAGAAATTTGGTATGCCTAATTGTAAAGTAAGAAGTACCCCTTCCGAATAAAAAAACAAACTTGTGACAGTGAATTTACAGATCCAAGAAAATATTGTGAGCTTATGGATAGTTTGATATGTTATGACAAGCACAAGACCTGATCTTAGCTGGATTGTAAGCAAACTTTCACAATTTGTCACTACTGAGTGAATCTCATTTAACACTAGCCAAAAACGTGTTAAGATACTTGAAAAGTACATTGGACAGAGAGCTTTGTTACAAGAAAAGTGAAGGGAAACTTCAGCTTATAGCATACAGTGATGCAGATTGGGAAACAGATCAAAACGATAGATGTAGTACGGTGATACTGAAGTGTATTAACCCACCCGATGTGCAGTAGCAAGCCATGCCCAAACCCCGCCTGTGACAGCAATGTCAGTACACCACCCACCATTTGATTGAAAGCTGCCAAGTCATTTCTGTGTGAATTAACTGGTGGGTTAATACATTTCTTTATCACCCAAATCCCTGCATGAAGTCATGTTTATGTAGTTGGAATTTACAAAATTTAGTTTCAGGTGCCCGGTTTAGATGCTGTTATTGTATTTTTTATTTATTCTATTTTTTTTTTTAGCAAATGTCGGCAGAATCCCAGTCTAACTAGGCATGTGCATTGTGGGCTAAGGTTAGATAAACAGGTGTGTTAAATGTTTTGACAGACACAGTCGCACTGTACATATACGCAGAATGTCCTTTTTGCCTCTTATGTTTGTTTTATTGCTAGTTAAACAAAATCTTGATTTTTTTTTCGCTAGTCATTAAGGACTGGAGTTATTGAATAAGACCTCTCATTGAGTTTCAGACGTTATGTTCCTCTGGAAATACATGCTAATTCAAAAGCTGCTGTTCTGTCAACTTTCTAACAGCAATGTGTAAAATCTGCCCCTGATTTGGGGATATTTGAATTCTCCATTATTTTTGGCTTTGTTCGGAATTATCACACTAAGAGATGGACTGGTATGCTGATAAATTGTTGTTGTTCTTTAGTGTAGCAGATGTACATGGGCAGAACGGACAATTCCATAAATTAAGAGCATTTGGGCAGTTTCATACTAAGTGCATAGGCACTGTTTTGGAGATTTTTTTTTATATTTTGAAAATGCTTCTCCATTTCTGAAATGTAAATTACATATTCAGAACTGCCTTTCTGGGCAGAAGCACATTTGTGTGCTATTTTACAGCTGTGATGGCTATGCACACCTGTGGGAATAGTTTTCAAAAGATTCATTATGAGCCAAAAGCCGAAGATATAATTACACGTGGATTACCTTCTAGTGTTTATGCTTATTTGCCTGTTAAACATTTAATTACATGACATGTAATTACATTATGCATCCCATGTCAATCATGGCAAATTACCGTTCTTAATCACCGCCCTACAGCATGTCAATCATGCCACGCCCATTCCTTCGCGAACTAACTGGTGGGTTAATACACTTCAATATCGCTGTACAACAGGTTATTGCTTTACCCTCAATGGAGATGGGCCTATTATTTCATGTAAATCAAAGAAGCAACAAATGGTAGTTTTATCTACATGTGAGGCAGAGTACATGGCATTAGCAGCAACAACACAGGAGTTTGTACCTTGTGCAGCTGTTGAGTGGAATGGATGAAGACTGCAAGTATGTGCTAGTAACAATATTTGAGGACAATCAAGGAGCAATCACTTTGTCGAAGAATCCAGTAAGCCAACAGAGATGTAATCATGTTGACATTAAGTATCATATTGTCAGGTCAGCACTTAATGATGACAAAATAAGCATTGAATATTGCCCGACAACAGACATGGTTGTAGATGTCTTTACTAAATCTGCTACAAAATCGAAGATTGAAAAGTTCATGTATCACATATTTGGAATGTGAAGGAAAAGTTATCCAAGAATATGTTCTTAAAATTTATTTTGTGTACAGCGTAAGAGCAAGTGGGGATGTTGGCTGATAATAATAAAGACAGTGAATGATCATCTGTGTGCTCTTACACTGACGTTGTTGGTGTGGAGTGGTCAAGAGCGGTCACATGACCATGTGCTTTATAATAAAGGAGGAAGCAAGGATTGTTCCCCTCTTCTGTTTTTAACCAGATTGATTGCCTTCACGTGTGTTTATTTTCCTCTGTAAATGTATGTCTAACCCGACTTTCTTACCCTTAAGATCATACCGCCAACAACTTAAATGGAAAATTCTAATACTATGTTATTTACATGAATTACTCCAGCTGAAAGAACACTAAAACTTTAATTGATCCAAAATATTAGCAAACTTCACAAGCTGGATATAGAAACACATATGTTGACAAGGCAAGGTCTACAGCAAGACTGACTTTCTACATTTGTTTCAGCTTATTCTTTTTCCCATAGTAACCAACAGTAATTAATTTAGTTTTTTTTTTCTTACATGCAGAAAAAAACAATAATAAGAACAAATGGTAGCAAATGTGAGTTGTTATGTCTTACTGTTCACTTCCAGCACCCAGTTCATTTCATAACTCTTAGCTCAGAGATTCCTGACTTGCCCTTCTTTATATTTTCCTGCAGTTACATGGAAATAATTCTTTCCTGGGTTGCAAACAACTTTTATAGTCACTGCAGTTTCCCAGACAATAAGGTAACATATTTTATGCATACTTTTCTTTATAGTACATAAAGGAACAACAGTAAGTCTTCATTCACTTGTAAGGCATCCTATATATACAACATCATTGTGCAATTTGTATTATTGACTTCACCAAACTTAAATACAACTGTTACAGTTACTCAATTCTCTACAGCTTTCATACTGGCAGGGTAGATCTGCTACCATCCTAGGTTATTATGCTAGGGGGACCATCAAATACTGTACCACTCGATAACTAACCAATACAATTATACAAATACATGAAAGGCTGAATTTGCCACCATCTGCTCTAACTGCTGTTTTTTCTGCATGTGAGATGAAAAATAGGTTCTGAACAAAGACAGAAAACAAAAATATACAGTCATCACAATTTACATCTGTTTCTCCCCTTTGACTTCAAAATTTCCTCCCCTAAGAGACCCTGAACCTACTGTTCTGGAGGCATCCTTTAAAAAAAAAAATGGATCTTAAAAACTTTCCGCAGTTTGTGTCCTTAGTAATATGGTTAGGCACTGCCTGAATAATCTTTTTCTTTGTAGGGTCCAGCTAACTATTATCACCCTTCCTCAATGATCCAAATAAAGCATTTTTGCCATTCTTGCCAAACATTTGTTGACCTTAATATCAGCCCTACCATTTTCATTCTGTTCAACATATGCAAGACATGCCTGCATGAGTCCCTTTATGAGCATGTGCAGGTTTGGGTACACTCTTCCTTTAGAATTACAACAAGCTAGCTAGCTAGAAGTCTCCATTTCTTCCGATCTCCTCAACAGTATTATACTCCCAATCTGCCAGTCAAAATCTCATGCCTCCAGGCAGAGTGCTTATTGCCTTTTAACCACATCAAAATATTTTCAAGTTATTTCAAATGTAGTGACCTTCTGGCTACTCTACTACCTGTAAAATTAAATGCTATGTTCTGCAGTATTTTCACTCACATTTCCATCTGCCTTATGTCTGTGCTACCTATATCCCTTTCTTTCTGCTACAGGTATTTGAAGAAGGGGTAAAAACCTCATCTGATACCTTTGGTTAATTTAGTATTAATCAAATATCCCTCTAAGTGCCCAAATAAAACCATCACAATCATCCCCATCTTTATGCTGTGGGTAACATTTTTTCTGACCTGGGCAGATAGAGTTTGGCTTTCTCTGTCACTGTGACATGTGATCTAGCAAAGGATGAGCATCTGCCACTCATGCTGGCACTGCTTCCCAATCAGCCTGTCTCTCTCTCTCTCTCTCTCTCTCTCTCTCTCTGTCTCGCTGTCTCTCTTTCCACACACACAGTCAGTCTACTGCATTCTCTCAGCTTCTTTGAGTTGCAGATGTTTAATCTTATTTAAACTTCCTTAACTCCAAATAAGTTTTAACATCTTCCAGGTGTGGAATAGATTAAGCTTCATCTGTCTCTTGCACACCCACAACACTAACTAGGCTGCCTCCAGTTATAGCGAGCTCCATTCCATCAACAGACAAATCTGTAACTATGTCTTCCTTGGACATATTAGCATGTTAGAATCCTTTAATTTTCAATGTCTTATATACTGATATCTATATTTATCAGAGGATCTCATTCCTGCCTGTATTCCAGAACTATACTAACTAAAAAACAAAATAACTGCTGTAAAAACTAAACCACTATACATTAATATTGTGGCCATGAAGATATACATACCTTTGGTGGCAAAGTTGCACAAAAGACTTAATAAGTTCAATTCCAGTATACTCAGCACTGTCAGAGAATGTATTACCTGGTCTTCTATAGAGGGGAGCTAGATTCCCACCACTGCCAAACAATGTAAAGTTGGCAGTCACATAGACACCTTTCAATAACCCACCAATGGGCACACAGATATGTGAGAAACAGAGGCTGCAGTCCTTGGATAAATTCCACTCCCTCCAAATAGGTCTGATGACCACCGCATGGAGTCTCTTGAGTTACATCACTGACACCCAACAAGTTAAAGTAGAAAGGATGCACACAAAACTGATTTATTAAACAATTTTCCTAATGCAGTCTGGAGTATGCACTGTTACCCTGGGTTAGGATTTTCAACAACTATATCCAGACTAGAACTATACAATGATCTTTCACCAGGTTTTGTTTTTTTCTCAGTCTGTGAACTTCAGTGTCTTCCAGTGTCACTTAATGACTGTAACTATTGTTCAAACAATTGTTTAAACACACACACACACACACACACACACACACACACACACACACACACACACACACACACACACACTCAATTCCCAGACAAAGCTGGTAAAAGTCTACAATTATCCAATTTCCTACAGCTTTTGTCCTGGTAATGTCTTCTGCTGCCATCTTAGATTATTGAGATAGGAACCTAACAGCCAGAACCTACTACTCTTGACCAATAGCCATTACAATTCTAAAATAAATCACTAGTGATGTGCTAAGTAGGCTGGCCTTGAAGAGGGATGCAGCAGCTTGATAACCTCTAGTGTTAAATAATACCCCATTCAAATAATAAGCAATACATAATGATGAACCATGTACAGGATAGTAAAAGTCAATAAATAAAATGTTTTATTTATAAAATAAAGAAGTTAGACAATACTAATATGAGTTAACTATGCATTAATATATACATCTGGACTAAAGAACACAAATAATAATTTCACATAAAGAATACTTAAAAGCAAAACTCTAAGTAATATTACCCAAATACCCTGATGACTCTATTTATAAGATTACTGAATCCTTTACTGAACTAAGTTATTACATTATAGAACAGCGACTTACGTAAATGTTTATATGGCAAGGTGTACAAAGTATTTTAGCTAACATTTTCTGTATGAATCAGATATAATTAGCCCAAAAAAAAAAAAAACACCAGAAGGACCAGCTGGACCACTGAATTTCAGCTGTTACCGCCTTCAGTCTTGCCTCTTTAACAGCTCTTAGCTCAGTGAGTCCTAGCTGCCCCACTTTATGACTTCTCTGCAATTATATAGAAATAATTACTTATTTCCTGAGTTATAAGCACTTATTATCATTGAATTTTCTGCATATATTCTGACTAAAATATAATAGGCCAAGTATGCTTTTCCTGTCACTGTCAAGGCATCTTATAAATGGAAGTCCACAGAGTAATTTCTGTTGCAGATTACACAAAGCCTAAACATGTGTAGTCTGAACCAAGAAAGAAAAAAGTACCTACATTTCACTATTTCTCACACCATCAAGCAAAAGAAGGTGGTAGCAAAGGGGCATTTCATGCATGTAGTATCCATGGTAACCCTGTTTAATGATTTCATAGAAGAATGTGAAAAATTTAAAAGTATGTTCATTAAAAAAAGGTACCCTGAAGCTTTCATTGAAAATTCTTTGTACAAAGTTATTAATAAATCTAAAAATAATTGTTATACTCTCATTTTAATGGAAGATAAAGCAGACACACGAACTCTGGCTGTTACATGTGAGATTTCTGGGTCTTTAGAGGCTGGGTCTAAGCCTGACTATCGATGTAGTTTCATTATTTTATTTTTATTTTATTTATTTTATTCTTTATTTTATTTTATTTTACGTTTGTTAACCAGGAGAGTCTGACTAAATACATGTCCATTTTCAGCGGAGGCCCGGGGAGTAAAGCTCCACATGTACAAAAATAATTGACAATATATAGTCATGGTTACACTGAAATTTAACAGCATTGTAAGTTTATAGAATGAAATATTTAAACATATTGATTTTAAGGATGACAAACAAGAGAAAGAGTGGTTAGTTAAGAAGGCAAGTTGTTAGAGCTTAAATGTAAAAGGGTTAAAACATAGCCTTAGAATGGCTAGGTTAACAAGACTCCATCCTTATAATTATGTCTTAACGGTTGTTGAGAAACATATTTAGTCTGGGTAGAGAAAGGTTCAGAAAATTATTCTCATAGGTTCAGAAAGTTATTCTTATAGGGTGTTTCTCCTATGTGAGTTGTGCTTTTATTGAGTTAGTCTGGGTTTAGACATGGACATAGACAATGTTTTTAGGTGTTTCTTTAAGGATATTTTGAATTGGGATAAGGAGGATGTAGTAGTAAGATCTGGGGGGAGTGAGTTCCATTTATTACCAGCAGAGTTGGAGAATAATGATTCTCTGGCTGAGTTGTTTGCTTTAGCAGATTGTACTAGCCTTCTGTTGGATGAGCGGAGGGATGTTAGATTGTTAATGTAGGGGGTGATAATATTTGTCAGAATGGGTGTACTGTTAGCTTGGTAGAGGATTTTATGAATAACTATGAGTTGGTTATATTGGAGTTGATAGGGTAGTTCTAGCCAGTCTAGTGTTTGAAGATTTTGACAGTGATGGGTTGTGTAGGCTGAGCCTGTGGTGAATCTAGCTATATTGTTATAGCAGCTAGTAAATTTGTTAAGGTTCAACTTGCTTAGGTTTACAAAGATGGCTGAGGCATAGGGAAGGGTCGATAGGAGATGTGTTCGAGCTATAGCACTTCTGGCAGATGGGGTTAGGAATTGTTTAATCCTGTACAAGGAGCCTAGTTTTTTGTTAACTATTTTGATGGTTTTGTCTGTGTGAGCATTATACTTGAGATTATTATCGATGATTACACCAAGTAGTTTCATGTAAGATTCTGGCGAAATTATGGTGCCATTGTTAGATGAGATTGTAATAAGCGGTGATGTGACCTTACGGGTAGGGGAGAAAAGTAGTAGTTTGGTTTTATTTGGGTTCAATAGGAGACGGCAACCATTGAGCCAACCCTGTACTTTGTTGAAGGTGATTTGGGATAGGGACTGTAATTCTGTGAGGGTGGTAGCAGAGCAGATTAGGGTGGAGTCATCTGCATACTGAATACATGTTGCATCTAGGATAACTTTGGGTAGGTCATTAATGAATATGGAGAATAGGAGGGTGCCTACTATAGATCCTTGGAGGACACAAAGGGTGACTGGTAGAAAGGTGGATAGAGTGTCTTTCCATAGTACAGCTTGTTGTCTGCCATGAAGGTAAGAGCGGAACCAGTTGATTACTGGGTTGTCTAAGCAAAGTGATTTTAGTGTGTCTAGGAGTAGGTGGTGAGTCACCATATTGAATGCGTTGGATAGGAGGGCTGAAGAGAGCTTGTTGTAATTATGGTTTTGATTTATTGTGCAAGAAAAGGATAGAAGGGCTGTGGTTGTACTATGGGCAGATCTAAATGCATGCTGGGAGGAGGCTAGGAGAGTATTCTGAGTAAGGTGAGCTAGAAGTTGCTTATGCATACATTTTTCCATTATTTTGGCCAAGGGATGGCTATAGGTCTGTAGTTTGAGAGTTCAGTGGAGTTTCCCCCTTTGTGAAGTGGAATAATGTGGGAGATTTTCCAGATGGAGGGGATGCAGGATTCATGGATAGTATGACTGATTAAGATGGAGATAGGGTATGCTATTTCATTAGTGGCTTTTTGGAGAAATTCTGCAAGCAGAAGGTCTGCTGCAAGGGTGGTGGGTTTCAGTTTCTTAAGTAGGGACTTAATAAAGGCTGTGGGTATAGAATCAAATTTGAAGGGGAGTATATTTTCCTGTGTTTGTGTGGTAGTATTAGAGGTGTTGGGAGGTAGATTATTAGCTAGTGACTGCACTGTTTCTGTAAAGTAAGTATTAAAGTCTTTGCTACACATTTAGGGGGTAGATGTAAGGTAGTTGAGTGGGTGGGAGTTGAGGATTTACCTGGGTGGAGCAGTTTGTTAAGGCCTGACCCGAATTTTTGTGGTTGGTGCTTTTGCTGTAAATTGTAATAGTAGTTTTGTTTGTCTAGTATAATGGATTTCTTTGCCTCTTTTCTCAATTGTTTATATCTGATGTGGTTTTGTGGGGATTTGGTGGATCTCCAGGAGGTCCATGCTGTATTTCTAGCAATAAGTTTTTGTCTTGTACCATTGTTTAGCCATGGAGCTATTTTGTTTTTTTCCTGATTGCACATTTGGGAGCATGTCTGTCTAAGATGGCGAGGAATTTAGCATTGAAGTCTGAGACTGCTTCGTCAAGAGGAAATAGTTTAAAACTGGACCATTTGCATGAGTTAAGTTCGGCCTGGAAATTAGTCAGATTAAAGTTCTTAGTATTTCTAATGGTTTTAAAGGTAATTTGATGAGGCATGTCATTCCTTTTTCTGATTATATAGGTTAGGTAGTGGTCACTCATGTCTTCAGGAAGGGTGCCTGATTTATATAACTGGGGTTTGTTGTTTATTAATATCCAATCTAGGATACTTTCCTTATTGTTAGGTTTATTGATTCTGGTAGGGGAAGTTATAATCTGGGAGAAGCCATATAAGTTAATATGGGTGGCGGGGTAGTTTGATGAACAGGTTTCCCAGTCGATATTGAAGTCCCTGAGAATAATAGTTTCTTGGGGGTGGTTAGTGGATAGCCATTGGAGGGTACCTTCTAAGGTGTCTGTGTGGTCACCTGGGAGAATATAGATACAGGCTATGTTTATAGATTTGTGTTTGTTAACCTGGACTTTTGCGATGAGTGTTTCGGAGTTGCTAGTTATAAAGCCTTGTGGGGTACTAATTGTGGATAATTCTAGAGTGGATTTATACATGATGGCTACTCCACCACCTTTCCTAGAGATGCGGTCAAGTCTTATTATATTGTAGTTGGGTGGTATAATCTCATTATCAGGGATAATGCGTTTGAGCCAGGTTTCCATGAGGCATAGTAGGTCAGGGGAGTGCATGTCCAGGAGGGCATGCATATAATGAACTTTCTTATTTATACTTCTGATGTTTAGGTGACAGACCAGTAATGAATTAGAGGCATTATATGAGCTCCGCAGGTCAGTGAGAGTGCTGTTTGTGGAGTTGGTGGTATCAGGTAAGTTTGGGCCTGGGTTAGGGTGGATGTCACCATCGGCTGTGAGGTTAGGTAGTGACCTCCTTTCAAGTTTGTGGATTTTTAGTAGGAGTTTGTGATAGTATTTAGTCCTAGGGTTTATATAGGCGGCTCGTATGGGTTGAAGAGGTTTAGGATTAGTCAAATTAGAAAAGAGGTGGGGTAGTATTGGAGTGGAGTAGTGTAGTTGGTTGATAGTGGTGGTACTGGAAGCAGGATAATGAGAGCCAGGTAGGTAGTGGTATTCATAGGCTGTGAGAAGATGAAGTATTATAAGTGGGGGTATGAGGTAGTAAAACAGTTTAACTTTTGGTGGTAAGATGGGAGTTTGTGGAGGCATTGTGGAGATATTACTACTTTTTCTTTGAACCACACGCAGATTAGGTGTGTGGTAGTTACAACTTAATGTAGGCAGTACCCCAGGGGTCTATATTAAATTATAGAAGAGTCATTACAGTGAATGCTTCTTTGTCGACATGAAAAGAGTGAACTGCGAATTACGCGAACAGCCGAATCAGCGATTTTTTTCCTAGGGAAAAAAATAACTGATCCCACCAGAAAAAACATATCACTAAAAATAAATCAAAGTGGGGGGCTTCACCCCCCACACCCCATAACTAAATATACCAACTCCGAGATTGCACTACAGTGGGGAAAGGGGCAAACTTACTCTGATGGCCAAGTGATTTTTTTTCCCTAGGAAACAAATCGCTGATTCGGCCAGTCATGTAATTCACGGTTCACTCTTTTTGTGTTGACAAAGAGTCATTTGCTGTAATGCCTCTTCAATAATATGATATAGATCCATACCCCAGGGCTCAAAGAAGTTTCATCTATCACCTGTTTATTAAAACTAAAAGCTTGCAGGTGATGATGAAACTATAATTTAAGAAAGAATTTTAATATTTGTCATTACATGATTTTATATTTGAATTTTGAATGTTTATTTAGTTTGGAAATTGTCGTGCTGAATGCTTATGAATGATTTTAATATACTTTTACAGTGTCACTTTAAGAAATAAACTTTAGGAAGTTATGTAATTGTTCACTAGCTTTTAAATTTCCTGTGTTTGTTACTTTGCAGCATTTGATAAAGCCTTTTTACTTAGCCAAGATTTAAAGCACTTATTTGTTTTATAAAATAAATGGTGTTATGTATTTGCAGTGACCTTTGTGCAACCATGTATCAGTTTCCCTTCCTTGATATGACAATACAGGGGCTTATCTACCTCCAATGTTTTATGCATGACATGTGACATTATTAGTTTATGCTGTGTTATAAAATAGGCATAAGGCAGAGAAAACAACTGACCAACAATATTGATAGATACTTGTACATCAAATATGTTCCATGCACTGGAAAAAGCTAGTAAAGGTCAAATAAACCTCAAATTAATTCACAGATCCTACTCCATCACAGACTTTAAAATACAATAAACTGATGTCATCTTCACAAGTCATTTAGCAAGGAAAACTATCAAATACAGAAGTACCCCAGAAACAAAAAAATAGAAAAAAAGGCCAGTAAATCAATAAATCATCAATACCAAACACAATAAATATACAACCTAACTCAAATATATCATAGTGCCTGGTTAAAAAAATAATAATAAAATAAAATGTGAACATTGGATCTATATGACAGTCTCTGTTAATGTGACAATCCAATGTTATGTACAAAAATGGAAAAAAGGGTGTTATGGCAGAAGCACCCCCCCCCCCCCCGCTATTAGGCTGTATAAATGGTTATAAATATCAATTACTTACATAAACTGGAATCTGTTGCAATGATTGAGAAAAATGAATAAAATGTGGAGCCCTTTTAAACAACTTCAACTATGAAACTCAAAGACCAAACTATAACTATGTCTTCCTTGGACATATTGGCATGTGGGAATCCTTTATTTTTAGACCACTTAGAGTCCTTTTTAAGAATGCTTCTTTATATTTAAAAATTATTTTAATTTCTTTTGATAAATGAATGTGGTTCAGCATTATATACCATGGAAGTGAGTAACATTCATAGCAATGATGGTACATCAAACTCTTCCATTGTGAAATAAGGTGCCACATAGAATTTTTAAGACTTAATGTTAGAAAAATATATATCTAAACATATATGAAGTGCTAGTTTAGAAGCAAATAGTATGTAATGCATTTTATTCTATTTTACAATATGGCAGTAAGAATGATCTTACATGTAATTGCTTGGAGCTTAGAGCTGCAGTGTGATTGAACTATGACCCTGGCAATAGCCAGCTCAGCAAACTTATGTCTTTTACTAACTAGCTGCTGGGCCAGGGAAAAATAAATGCACTAAGCTTTGAAATCTTTCTTCCTTTCCCTGAGATGGTTGGCCTTGTGAATCTTATCAGAGATAAGACACAGCTGCTTACCAGAGAGACAAAGGAACGTATTAAGAAATGAACTGACTATTGTATTCGAACAGGCCTGGAACCTTGAAAGAGCAATATTTACAGAAAGACATTGTAACTGACCAGGTGCCTTGCAAGGCTGTATTATTCTCATGGGAAATCTTTTAAAAAGTATAACCTCAGCACTTTCTTATGAATAGAATATTGTAGACTGTAATGAAGTAAGTGCCCTGTGACTGACCACGTCAGTAAGGTGGGCAAAGCTGATTGTAAATACTATATAAACAAAGTTACTTCCTGTATAGAGTCAGTCAAAACTCTATACTTGTTTTGTATAGTTTTTTGCCTCCTGGTGTACACTAGTAAAACGTTTTGAACTTGAGCTTCCTGTGTTATTGACTGTCATTTTGAAAAGCCTAATGATTTTTACAGTCTGATTTTAACAATTTATTTGACATTTTGGTCCTTCTTAGCCGGAATTCCCTTGGTAAGCTACAGGTCAGAGTGCATGGGTGGTAATAAATCTGCGCAGGAGAAGTTGCCAAAATGGTTCTTCTTGAGTGAAAAGACCTCCGACTGAATTGTTGTGTGTAAAGAGGCTGTCCACTTTCTGATCTGTGGCTGAAGAGCAGAAAACTGGACCCCAAGAAGAAAAATATGCAGTCATAAACGGGAGGCTCAGGTAAGAAGAATTTTCCTCTTTGTCTTTGTTTTAGATCAGGGACCAGGTTACAGTGTACTGTTGTTAAGATTTGTGATAGCAGGTCGAGAACAAATTGAAGTACTGTATATTTGGTCATAGATCAGGGGAAAAACAGAGCAAAGTAAACAGTCATTCTAGACACTACTGTGGATACAGGGAAGAAGATACCACGTGGTACAAGAGAAGGGTTATGTAACAGTCTTTTTTAAGACATGGGAAATCAGTGCACTGAGAGATCACGAGATCCGCCCCTAACGGATAATGCGAAGTATATGCAATTGCAGCGAGCAGATAATGTGAGATATTATACAAAATGTGTTAACAAATATGAATTTGATAATAAACTAGATACACTTTCACTAGTTAAACTCCTTAAACAGCTTAAATCTGATGCAGGAGGTCAGGCAAAAAAGCAGCACCAACTAGGCATACCTCAAGCACACAGGTGGATTGAGGAAGCAAATTGTAGAAAAACAGAAGCTTAGAAATTCAAAAACATTTTTAGACAACAGAGTGAAAGGTCTGACAGACAGAATCTCTGAGAAATGGAAACTTAGAGCAGACTGGACTTGCATTAATTAATGCATACAACAGGAAAATGAGACAATAGATGGATATTATGCTAGATTATTAGAATGCTTTAAACAACAATTAAAAAATGCATTTTTAAAAGGTTGCATTGCCCCTATCAGTAGCTTTATTACAAAGCATATGATAGATCACCGAACAAGCAGGCTGCAAGCCTTACTTGAGTATGCTAGACATGCTGAAAGACACTTTAATAGTAAAAAGAAAAAAAGAGGCACAAGTCTTCACTGCTGAAGACGGAGCTGAAGTATTTGTATTACAGTCAGGTAAAAAGGGCATCTAGCTAGGGACTATAAACAAAATAAGAAAGCAATGACAGAAGATAAAGGAGATGAGGACTGACTATATGATAGTGATAACAATCAAAAATCATCAGGAAAGGTTAATAAACAAAAAGAAAATGTAAATGTAGTAGAGGGAATAGAGGAAGTACAAACAGATGTAGAGGATGAAAATGGAAATGAAATTTTAGATTTAGCATTGTTGAGCCTGGAGCTCTACCTAGCAGATACAAAACCAGAAGTGACACTTCTGGTGGAGGGAAGGGAAGTCAAATTCCTGTATGACTCAGGAGCATCACGGACTTTGATACACCCCTCCAAGTTACCAGAACATTCTGAATCACCTGATTGTATATTAGTAAAAGCAGCAAATGGACAACTATATAGGGAACCACTCTCCCATAATATAGCAATAACTTGACCCTGTTTCAGGTATGACTCAGAAAAATAAAATTGTAGTTTCTGCAAAATGTCCAGTAAACTTACTGGGAAGAGACCTTATGCAGATATTTGGCATAGCAGTAGTTCCTACCATGCAGGGTATGGAGGCACAAAGACAAATGGATGCTTTTTTGTGGTGTGATCGGAGGGTGAAGCCTATTATTGGTACAGCCAGGACCTAGTTACTGGTCCAGGGGCAGTAACCAAAGAACTGATGAATGTAGCCATCAGTAAGGTACCCTCCCTTGACACTGATCAGCAGCATTTGTTACATTGTACTCTATACTACTGTAAGCACACGGGACCTGATAAGGAATATGAACAAGAATTGTTCAAAAATCCTGCTAACAGATTAATATTACGAACTTTATATTGGGATACTGAGGGAAACAGTGTAGTAAGCTGTTCATTACCTCAGGAATTCATGAAATTGTATAAGTCCAATAGACTGCCACATGTCAGCTTGACAAAAAACAAATGTGTTAAATGGGCAGACTTAGAAAAAAAGGTAACAAGATGGGTAAACAGACTGATTTAGAACTGTCAGGACAAGGGATACAAAAACAAAAACTGAATTGGTTGACACAGACACATACAGCTGTACACTTGCAATCTAGTGAGGACAGCTGATTAGCATTTTTATTAAAAGAAAAAGAAAAGGCCTTGGGTAAAACTCCAACAACTCTGTGGTCAACAGGCAAGTTAGATGTAGGGCTTATTCAAACAGCAGGACCAGTTACAATTACCCCAAAGTCAGCTTTTAGACCACAGAAAAGACAATACCTTTTGAGAAAGGATGCAGAAGTAGGAATTAAGCCTATAATAGCAGCATTACTCAAAAAAGGAGTACTGGTAGAATCTCCTGATTCACCATGTGATACACCCCTATTTCCTGTTAAAAAGCAAGCGGGAATGGCGGATGGTACAAGATTTACAAACTGTAAATAATGCAGTAATACCTAGAGCACCTACGGTGCCAGACCCACATACTTTGTTGAATGGTTTACACCCACAACAGAAGTATTTCTCTGTGGTAGATATTAGCAATGCTTTCTTTTCAATACCTATACATCCTGATAGTCAATATTGGTTTGCATTTACATTTCAGGGTAAAAGGTATACATATACTCGACTACCACAGGGATATTGTAAGAGCCCAACAATATTTGCACAAGAAATGGCTAGCAACCTGGCAGGATTTACCCCACCGGGAGGTAGTCAAATTCTACTTTGTGTAGATGACATCTTGCTAGCAGCCCCCACCCAGCAGCAGTGCAGGGCGGATACAGTAGCATTATTAAAATTTTTAGCAATACAAGGACACAAAGTAAACAAAAGTAAGTTACAACTTTGGAGAAAACAAGTTAGATACTTGGGATATGTAATATCCAATGAAGGTAGAATACTAGATGAAGGGAAAAAAAAAAACAGCAATTTTGCAAGCACCCAAACCAACAACTAAGAAAGAAATAATGACTTTCTTAGGTACAACTACTTTTGTTGGAGCTGGGTACCAAATTATGCTTTGGAATCTGCTCCACTGACTGATTTGATATATAAGACACCAATGGCAGTACAAGATATTTTACAATGGACAACAAAAGCAGAAATGGCTTTCTGTAGGTTGAAGCAGTTAATAGCTTCTTCATTAGTTTTAGGACTTCCAAATTATCACAAACGGTTCTTACAGGCCGTACATTGTAAGCAAGGGTACATGACATCAGTATTAAAGCAACAGTATGGGGATAAGCAATGCCCCATAGCTTACTATTCATCACAGTTAGACCCAGTGGTGCAATCTTTGCCTCACTGTGTACAAGCAGTAGTTGCAGCAGCAATGGCAGTGCAGGCTTCAGCCTCAGTGGTGTTATTCCACCCTCTCACATTGAGAATGCCTCATGCAGTTGCAATAATTCTGCTACAAGAAAAAGTTGCATACCTTTCTCCTGCTAGACATCTTTCATGTATGACCATACTGCTGAGTCAACCTCATATGAACAGTTAGCTTTACCTAGACAAGATCTTACAGATATGCCCTTGGATGATGCTGAGGTGACATATTACGTGGATGGCTCATGCAGAAGGGGTCCTACAGGGAAGAATCTGGTTGGGTATGAAGTAGTTACAGACACTGAAATTTTAGAAGCACAAACTTTGCCACACAACTTGTATGCTCAAGCAGCAGAACTGGTACCTTTTCAAGAGCATGTACTTTAGCAGCAGGCAAGAAAGTGAACATATATACTGATAGTCAGTATGCTTTTTCTACAGTACATGTATTTGCACAACAATGAAAAAATAGAGGAATGATTACATCCAGTGGAAAACCTATTAATCATGCACAATTTATTTTTGAACTATTAGAATCTATTCAGTTACCTACCAAAGTAGCTATTTGTAAATGTGTAGCTCATACAAAACAAGATAAGATTTCATAAGGTAATGCACGAGCTGATGCAGCTGCAAAGCAAGCAGCCTCAGACTCAGAAACTTTATTTTTGAATGAGGAATTACAACCCTCTGAGATTTTAGATTTAGACATGTTAAAAACAATGCAGATGCTTACTACAAAAGCAGAAAAACAAAAATGGGTAAAACGAGGTGCAATTCTTGAAAATGGACTTACATTTCCAAAGAGGAAAAAAAAAACAATATTGCTGTCTAATTTATTTAGATATGCAGCTTTGATGAGCCATGGGCAGAGCCATGTCTCAACAGGGGGGATGGTACAGTTAGTAAATCGAATATACCAAACATATGGATACATAAATTATACAAAAAAATTTTTGTGCAGCTTGTCATATCTGTAACAAGCACCATGCACAAGGAGCATTTAAAAACAAGCAAGGAAGTTTTCCTATACCACCATACCCATTCCACACTATTTGTATGGATTTCATAGAACTAAATAAATGTAAAGGGTTTGACTCCCTCTAAAATGTTTTTTGGGAGAGCATATTATGTGCCTCAGTGGAAAGCTCTCATGCCTGCAGAGCAGGAGGCTGACAGTTCATTAGCTAATTATATAAAGAAACTGTTAATGAATAAATCTGTTTTGCAGTTTAACTCTTTTTCAGATAAAAGAACTTTCAACTTGATAAGAACTTTGTGACTGATACACAAGGGCAAAATGGCCAAGAGTAAAGAAAACAGAAAAGCAGAGCAACCCCAGAACTATTGCATAATTATTTTGTTAGCTGTGCATTTGTTGACTATAAGTGTGACAATTTTTCTCTTATTGTGGATTTTTCCTGCACTCAACCACACAAGTGAAAGTGAAAAGATGTGATGAACTGTCTATAGACTGGCATCCAAATTCTAACACATACTTGGCCATGAAACATGTGCATGCAGAGACTATGAACATTTCAAATTGCTGGGTTTGTACAGCTATACGAACAGCATACGGAGGACTGTTAAGTCCGCTGTCCCTCTGGGGATAAATGAGACTTGGGAAAATTTGCTTTTTGATACAGGAACTGTGAGATCACAGGACAAAATAGCTTTATTTTTACCTGTCACACAAAAAGAGTTGTATGTTTCTACAAAAATTATACCCTCCAGATGGGCTGGAGTAATTGTAATATAACAATGTCTTATAAATGTTACATTAAAGTCAGAAGTGGGGGTACTGTTTGTAATACTAACTATGATTCATATCTGAGTTCAATGAAAATTACATTAAATGCAGTACGTGACAATCCAGTCTTAACTAAACAATTGTCTATTAAAGATAGGAAAATGTTTCATGCAGGGATAACCCGTATTAGTACCAAAGTAATGATTTTATTTGTGGGAAAAAAGCATATAAATGGTTACCTGAGAATTGGTCTGGCAGTTGTTTTTTGGGTTATCTGGTTCCAGCAATAAGACATACTGCAGAATTACCTTTGGGTAAGATGTGAAATGTAAGGGAAACAGCTCGAAAATCTGAAGGTCCAGTTAAGAAACCTGTGAGTCCAGTTGGGAAGATCGAAGCTGGTTGGAAAGACCATAATTCAGTAAAAGACAAAAGTAAATTGACTCATATGGACTTGGGCAACAGTGTTATATCCTGGGCAGGAATACTACCAGCCTATGGAGCAGTCAAATCGATCTGGGAGCTGAGAAAGCTGTCAAGATTTCTTGAAGTAATGAGTAATGCAACTTTTTCCACCCTAGAATTGGTGACTAATGAACTGAATGCAATGAGAACTGTTGTGCTATAAAATTGAATGGCTCTTTACTTCACCCTAGCGGCAAGAGGTGGTACACGAAGAAGAATGCTGTGCTTTTATCCCTGAGAATCGTCACGAGACAAATAATCACCTAGAGGTAATTCAGCAAGTATCAGCAATAACTAAACCAGGCCCAAACCCACTGATGGACTTTTTCCAGAATCTGTTTGAGGGGTGGGGTTCCATCCTATTGAACATTTTAATTGCTATTTGTGTGGGTATACTCCTAATAGGAGCATGTGTTTACTGTGGAATTCCCTGCATGAAAAGATTAATCAAAGATTTTGTTGATATATCTGTTACTGAAACTTTTTACCAATATGTTGAAATTGAAAGATTGATTTCAGATTATGCTTTTTCTAAAGTATAGATTAAATGACTTGCCTAGTTAAAAGTCCTTAAAAGGAGAAGGCTAGGGAACGAAATGATATTGTTTATGTTTCTGAATAGAATGTAAAAGCATTAAAAGGAGGGAGAATGTTAGAAAAATATATATCTAAACATATATGAAGTGCTAGTTTAGAAGCAAATAGTATGTAATGCATTTTATTCTATTTTACAATATGGCAGTAAGAATGATCTTACATGTAATTGCTTGGAGCTTAGAGCTGCAGTGTGATTGAACTATGACCCTGGCAATAGCCAGCTCAGCAAACTTATGTCTTTTACTAACTAGCTGCTGGGCCAGGGAAAAATAAATGCACTAAGCTTTGAAATCTTTCTTCCTTTCCCTGAGATGGTTGGCCTTGTGAATCTTATCAGAGATAAGACACAGCTGCTTACCAGAGAGACAAAGGAACGTATTAAGAAATGAACTGACTATTGTATTCGAACAGGCCTGGAACCTTGAAAGAGCAACATTTACAGAAAGACATTGTAACTGACCAGGTGCCTTGCAAGGCTGTATTATTCTCATGGGAAAACTTTTAAAAAGTATAACCTCAGCACTTTCTTATGAATAGAATATTGTAGAATGTAATGTTGTAAGTGCCCTGTGACTGACCACGTCAGTAAGGTGGGCAAAGCTGATTGTAAATACTATATAAACAAAGTTACTTCCTGTATAGAGTCAGTCAAAACTCTATACTTGTTTTGTATAGTTTTTTGCCTCCTGGTGTACACTAGTAAAATGTTTTGAACTTGAGCTTCCTGTGTTATTAACTGTCATTTTGAAAAGCCTAATGATTTTTACAGTCTGATTTTAACAATTTATTTGACACTTAAAATAAGAAACATTCCTTATAATGACACATACTTAAGAGCTACATTCATCAATATTGCTTTTTTTATTTTATCATGTTTACAGGTACTGAGGGATGCACACTACTGTTAATCAATTGTTATAGGCATGAGTTGGGCAGTGCAGAGGTGGGGTTTGCTAATGCACATCTAATATGGTTCCTCTTTGAAATATAGCCCCTGGGTGAATGTCTACCATCATGTCAGTTTTGCAAATGATGGTATATAGTGCCTAATGAATCTGATCACTACTCTCCCACAGATGGTAAATCTTTTTGAGAAGTTCAGGGCTATACTTATCTTGCATATGAATGCAAAAAAAACTATTTTTCCCATTAAATGAAAATGGTCTGACACTTCTGAATGGTTTGCCAGACATGGCCATCTCTCTCTCATGCTCTGTAAAAATATATGGCTACTAGCCTTAGTTTTGATTTGCCATGGCTAGTTGAATTGTACATTGTGTGATGAAAGGAGATACTGCCAGCACAGCTAGTTGAAATTTTGTAAATAATTATATTTCATTGCTGAATATTGAAATGATTTATACAAGATGTTTGTGTTACAAATGCATTAGAACTGTATGTCATGTATACATCAAACTGGTTGTACAGATGTGTGTGCTGAAAAGGAATTTACAAAGTGCTATTTGAAATGTAACCATAGTGTACCCTACTGGAAGAGAACAGAAACATGCATGCACTATTGTAACTGTTTAAATGTATATATTTTAACAGTGAAAACTAGGATACAGGAGGTTAACCTCAGTCTAGTAAATTTTAGAAAAATATCTGACATTAAATTACTTTATAGGATGCAATAAAGAGGCTACCTCTCAAGTTTTCAATGCAGCTAGAGAAACAGATTCTGTGCTAGGAAGCTTTAGCATTGTCCTTGGAGTGAACTAATTGCTACGTTTGAAGCATGAAGGAATGCAATTGTTTAATGACTTCCAGCATCTGCAAAAGATCTAAGGAAAAGCCCCTGTATGTATATTTTTACAGGTACATGCTAAATCCTGCCAGCTTCTAGCAATGGGGGTTTTGGCCTGGGAACTAGGAGTCAGATGATGAGAAATGATATCATTCTGCAAGCTATCCCAGCAGTAATATTTTAGATGTTAATTTGAAAAGTCTCTTAGTGAGACAGAGCACTCTGTATTCAATCTTGGACCTGACAAGAATCATGCACCACAACATCTGCCTTGCTGTAATAGTAAGTTACTAGGGAATAGTAAATGTCTTACATAAAGACAGGAATATAGCAAAGCTTAGTTTAGATGTTTTTCTTTATTTATTTGAGACTATATTGCAATGTCATTTTAAATATTTCCTGTGATTTTGAACTCTGATGTCCCTGTGAATATATATTTCATATTGTCTTGTTCTTTTATTATTTATTATTAAATATATTTAAACTGTTCATTGTGGCTGATCTTTGTAGAGATATTTAAGTTTTGAGAATACTTGCATATTTATTTGGTGACACTGTATGGGCCACTCCCAATACCCTTGTTCTTGGTCAAACTACCATTTGTATTAATATTAATATTACACAGTAAGATTGGATGCCCTTTGTTAAGGGCTTTAAAGTAGCTGATAAGGGGTTCTTGTGGCAGTGGTAACTACCTTATATGCTGGGCAGAAGGGGGCATAGCTAGTGAACCTTTGCTAGCCTTTCCCATGTGAGAATGTGTGTGGGTCTGTGTAAAACAAATCTCCAAGAGTGTACATCAGCTACGTGGGCAGAGACACAAAGCACTGGTTAGATAGAAAGAGTGTTAGAGGACTTGGCTTAGAACCCTGGCTGAGGACTCATCTCTATAGCTATGCCAGTGAGTAGTCTTATTGGGGATTTGGACAAAAAGTAAGAAACCAGCTTCAGACTGACTGTGCTCTCTGTGTGCTCTTAAGGGAAGTTGCACTTGATGCAGAAAGTTGTGTCTGGAAATCATGTGTGTGCACTTGTCATCCTCTCAGTGAACATCCCCCACTGT